>NC_092090.1:17848379-17985879 GCF_045679555.1 Salvelinus alpinus
GGTTGTCATTGATGTTCACTCAGAGGAATTTTTAACTTTTGACCCTCTCTGTGGATGGGGGCGTGTTCTCTCCGCTGCCTCCTGTAGTTCATGATCAGCTGCTTAGTTATTGAGTTAGAGGTTATTTTCTTGGCACCACTCTGCCAGAGCTCACATCCTCCCTGTAGGCTCTCATCATTGTTGGTAATCATGTCTACCACTGTTGTGTCGTCAGCAAACTTGATGATTGAGTTGGAGATGTGCGTGACCACGCTGTCATGAGTAAAGCAGGAGGCTGAGCGTGTTGAGGATCAGCCTGGCGGAGGTGTTGTTGCCTACCTTCACCACTTGGAGTCGGCCCATCAGGAAGTCCAGGACCCAGTTGCACACAGAGGGGTTCAGACCCAGGGCTCTGAGCTTAGCGATGAGCTTGGAGGGTACTATGGTGTTGAATGCTGAGCTGTAGTCGATGAACAGAATCCTTACATAGGTATTTCTCTTGTCCAGGTGGGATAGGGCAGAGTGCAGTGCAGCAGCGATTGCGTTGTCTGTGCATATGTTGAGGTGAATTGTAATGGGTCTAAGGTGGCTGGTAAGGTGGAGGTGATATGTGAATTGTAATGGGTCTAAGGTGGCTGGTAAGGTGGAGGTCATATGGTCCTTAATGCGTACAGAAGCACCACACCCACCAGTGTCTACATAAGCCTGTAGGTTGAGTGTCTGACTGTTCTCTCCCGTTGAGGCAGATTGGACCAGTATCAGTGTGTCACCGCCCTGTATTGACCTGCCCTGCACTCAATTTGTTGGTCTCCCCTGTCTCTAAGTGAGGCACACTGTACGCAGTTTGTTGCACATCAGCTTTTGTTTATCCATTAGCGTTTATTAGCCAGTAGTAGTACATTTTGGAAGGGACTTGCTGCTGTGTTTGTGCCACGTGACCACTCAATCACTCAAAACACGCCACGTCATTCTGCTGTGACTGTTGAATGTGACTGTCCATGCTGTTAGATAAAGCCTCTATGTTCTGGAGCACGGGACCTCATGATGCTTTATCTGTGCCCTTAAGGCTGTCTGTTTTAGCAGTCCTCCATTCACAAGACAAGCCCATAAAAGCCCATATGACCATAGTGTTTGAAGAGGCATAGGACACATGCTTGCCCAGACCCTTAGTGGTTCACTCCTAATTACTGAATAGACAGAGTTTGAAAGCCTAGTAGTCTACTCAGAAATTGATTTTATATTCCAATGAAATTTAAAAAAACATTTATTTTTATTTCACCTTTATTTAACCAAGTAGGCTAGTTGAGAACAAGTTCTCATTTGCAACTGCGACCTGGCCAAGATAAAGCATAGCAGTTCGACACATACAACAAAACAGAGTTACACATGGAATAAACAAAACATACAGTCAATAATACAGTAGAAAAAAAGAAAACAAAAAGTCTATATACAGTGTGTGCAAATGAGGTAAGATAAGGGAAGTAAGGCAATAAATAGGCCATAGTGGCGAAGTAATTACAATATAGCAATTAAACACTAGAATGGTAGAATGTGCAGAAGATGAATGTGCAAGTGGAGATACTGGGGTGCAAAGGATCAAGATAAATAAAATAATACAGTATGGGGATGAGGTAGACAGTACAGATACCCAGCAAATGTAGTAGTGCTTTAAAGTATTTTTTCTGAAATACCTTACACCACTGATTAACTGTTACATTCTGTACTGATCTACCACAAGTCACATGGTGTAAACTGGAAGAAGGAATTTAATTTTTTTAATGTTATTTCACCTTTGTTTAACCAGGTAGGCTAGTTGAGAACAGGTTCTCATTTACAACTGCGACCTGGCCATGATAAAGCAAAGCAGTTCAACACATACAACACAGAGTTACACATGGAATAAACAAACACAATCAATAATACAGTAGAAAAATCTATATACAGCATGCAAATGAGGTAGGATAAGAGAGGTAAGGCAATAAATAGGCCACGGTGGTGAAGTAATTACAATACAGCAATTAAACACTGGAATGGTAGATGTGCAGAAGATGAATGTGCAAGTAGAGATACTGGGGTGCAAAGGAGCAAGATAAATGAATACAGTATGGGGATGAGGTAGTTGAATGGACTGTTTACAGATGGGCTATGTACAGGTGCAGTGATCTATGAGCTGCTCTGACAGCTGGTGCTTAAAGCTAGTGAGGGAGATATGAGTCTCCAGCTTCAGTGATTTTTGCAGTTCGTTCCAGTCATTGGCAGCAGAGAACTGGAAGGAGAGGCGGCCAAAGGAGGAATTGGCTTTGGGGGTGACCAGTGAGATATACCTGGTGGAGCGTGTGCTACGGGTGGGTGCTGCTATGGTGACCAGTGAGCAGAGATAAGGCGGTGCTTTACCTAGCAAAGACTTGTAGATGACCTGGAGCCAGTGGGTTTGGCGACGAGTATGAAGCGAGGGCCAGCCAACGAGGCCGTACAGGTCGCAGTGGTGGGTATTATATGCGGCTTTGGTGACAAAACGGATGGCGCTGTGATAGACTGCACAGCGCAGTCTATTTTATAATTGACATCGTCTGCAGCGTGAGTGAAGGATGCTTTGTTGTGAAATAGGAAGCCGATTCTAGATGTAATTTTGGATTGGAGATGCTTAATGTGAATCTGGAAGGAGAGTTTACAGTCTAACCAGCTACTTAAATTCTAATTTAAATTCAAAGAGGATAGATAAGACAACTTTGACTGATGGGCCTAAAAAACCCAACTGTGACTGATGGGCCTAAAAAACCCAACTGTGACTGATGGGCCTAAATAAGCTGCAAGTGGTTGTGTAACCATCAGTAACCTATTAGTCGTTCTTCAGGTGTTTTGTAGTTGAGGTAGTCACTGCTGGGGTGTCCAGGTGCTCCATTTCAGGGTACACCTAGGATGCTGAGTAGTGTAGGGTTACTGCACCTGTGTCTGTGTGTTGGGCATCCAGCCACTAAGCATCTGGTGTAGTGTCAGCGGTGAGACGGACAGCCTCTGAGTCTCTGCTGTCTTGCCAGGGAGGACAGCAGATGGATGGTCTACAGGCAGGATAGTCTATCTGAGCATGTGGTGCTGACCACGTTACACGTCATCTGTTTTAGATTTGGAGCACCAGAATGAAATCCTCCATGGGTTGACTGGGTTTTACAAAGGGCTTTGCCTTTATGATTATGTGCTGAACTTGAGTCCGAGCCAAACATGGTTCCGAGGTGAGAAACTCATTTTTGCGTTATGTTGAGTTAGATTCTAGGAACATAAGCAAAAGCAATGTCCAAAGTCTGATAGACATCATGATTTTAGGCCAGGGATATATTCTGGGAAGGTATGTGGGTGTCGTTCTCTAGTCACTCAGGGTTGAGATGCTGGACAGTTGTTGATGGACTGTCCCCTGAGAGCGTTTTCAGCTGAAATGTTCCTCCAGTCTTTTATGAGAGGAATTCTCTGAGACTCCTGCACTGTTTCTTTGCTTTGTCAGGCCCAGTATCTTATCTCCTTGATCCTGACAAGATGCTGAAAGCCCGAAGGCCTTTACTAATGAAACACATCTTTATGTTTTTTTTATTGCTTACAACATATAGAAAACGTAAATAAAGAAACACTTTATAAGATAGATCCAAATGTAGCCAACTTTTAGAGGAATTTGGTTGGTCTTGGGGTTCATTTCTTTTCTAAGTGAAATAACAGCCTCGTTCCTGTTTTCTCTGTTCTTCTGTTTGCTGCTGAAGGGTTCTTCCACGGCACATACATTGAGGAGCCAGGGGTGGGCTAGAGCCAGGGGTGGGCTATAGCCAGGGGTGCCTGGCACAGCTTGACCTGTAGAGTTGGAGAGCCAATTTAAGTTTTACTGTGTGGCAGAACTGTGTACTACACATTCTCTTCCCCAACCAACAGGTCCACTGACATTTTGGTTGTGCTTCCAATATAACTAGTGTGTGGGAGAAGCTAGAGAGATGTGCTTTCTAAAGGGCTAGATCCCCAAATGAATCAAACCTCAAGGAAGCCCATGTGGAGAACATCCCCTAGGGTAGGCTTTCTTAAAGTCGGGGTGTCTTTGCACCCTGTTACTGCCTCAATCCCAACTAAGCCTACCTGCGCTCCTTAACATGGCGATGTGTTTTCCACAATTAGTTTAATTTGTTTTTCCACCAGTATGGGCTGTTATAGTTCTCGCGCCCAGCTCCTTTTCACATCTCGGGCAAAACAGTTTCTTCCTCTCCCCTCACTGGGGCATTTGGTCTGAGGACAGGTGTGTTGTCTTTATTTTTTTCGACCCCTCAATTTAATTCCCGCCTGGTTCAAAGGTCAACTATGTGCAATTACTTTGAGCTGAAGGCTGCTGAAAACCCCCAGCAGCTCTGAGTGATGTAACATGACGACGGGGGCGTATCGGGCTTCAGGAGGTAATAATATCCAGGGCCCTGCAGCTGACTCTCTGTAGGCTCTGCTAAATTAAAGAGCCTCCAGTCGTCATCAGTCGCCTTTTGTCCCAGAAGCCTTCGACCACTGTTAAAGAGGGGAAGGGTGTTTAAGAACGGGAGTATACACTGTCCACTTATAGCTCTGCTAGCTTATCAGTTTGATGTTTCACACAAAAAGCCCATTTAGAGAGAAAATGGTCGCTGCTTGATAGCATTATTGTGTCTCAAAGGCCTGGTTCTCGGTGCCCTGTCACCAAACGGCACCATAGGGCTTGATTGTGTAGAGCAGTCGGAGGAATAGGACAGGCCTTATCTGCCTGCTCAGAATAGGGGCTGGAGCGGTGGCTCACAGACCTACCGTTGTTATCAACACAGCCTGTGTGGTGCTTTCCGTTAAGCAGATTTTCTGGAGGAGGCTGGGTCCTCCGCAGTGGTTTGTGACAGCCCCGCATTTCCTGTGGTCGGACTTTACGCATGTTTTCGTCTCTTTTAAATGTCTGCCGGTTTCTTGAAGAAGGATTCTGGAAACTTTGTTGTCTGAGTAAGCGGAAGCCAGGGGATTTGAGCAGTTAGCCCGAGTGCAGCCAAGGATTGCTGTGTTTTTCCACCACATGGTCTCATTCAGACCGGGGAGACTGGAGGCTTCGCTGCTCATGTGAAACGGTCAGTACTTTGTCTAATCGGACGACACAGGCTACATCTTTTAGAGTGAAGACATCATTTAACCCAACTCTGTCAGCTGAGAGGGATTTTACCATTAGTCTAAATTAGGCCTAGTGATTGACAGTTCGGCCGAGCATTAAACTTTGGGATGTTTTTTGCTTTTATTCCTTTACTTTATGTGTTTTAATCTCAACAGATCCACTGTTCTGCCACAGTGGTTGACAGTTGTTTTGAGGAGCCCAGTTGTGTTTCCTATGTTCTGTGTTTTTCTGTAAGCAGAGCAGCTATTTGGCCTCTCGCTCCCTCTGTACCTCTCCCAGTCACTGGTGTTGGTCAGACAGACACTGGGATGGCCGCTGGGTTAATATTTGCACAGCGTGGGCCGCTAATCAGGCCAGTAAACTGGACACCACCCTTCCTGGAGCGCTATCTATCTTGCACCAGAGCTACTACCTCAGGCTCCACAGCAGTCCAGTCTCACCCTCCTCCTAGCATCTGTTTGTTTTCACTTTCATCCTTCGTTCAGGCAGTAATGGTCTGCCACTGTCAGCGACAGGGCGCAGGGAGTCAAATGTTCTTTAGAGAAATGGAGAGTTTTTTTCCTTCTCCTTTTCTTCCAGAAAGCACCGCCGACCTGTCTGCTCCTGCCCCGGGGGGCTAAATGAGGAGAGCAGCATAATTTCCTGTAAGCTAGCGCTCTCCTGCCTGAGATCGATGTGATGGCCTATGTAATACTCATGGGCCTGTGCAGTCACCTAACCCATGCAGGATATGACTAGCCTCTCCCTTCTTGGCAGAGCAGAGATCATGTATAGTATGGCGGTAGTTTGTCTATGCCTGGAGTTGAAGGAGGGGTAAAGGTTGGTTAACGTTTTAGATAACCTTATCTGTATCAGGGTTTGACTGTGTCAGTTGCTGAGGTCTAACGTCATTGGCTGGCTATACAGAACATTAGGAGAGTGGAGCGGCCAGTATTGATGTGTTGCTGATTACTGGGCGGTTTGGTTGTTTTCCATACTGTAGGAACAGCAGGACATGGTGCACACAATGATGAGTGTTCTCTGTGGTGACACAACACAACTGCTGTGAGCTCCATGGCCTTCTCTTAGGACCAAGCTGCTTTCTGCCAGTCATGACAAGCAACAACCACAGTTGGGGTGGATTCCATGTGCGTTCATTTCAATTCAGGAATTCAATGGAGCGTTCCTTTGGGACATTTCCATAATGGAAAGGCCAAACAGGGAATATTTCAATTGGATTTGAAATGGCCTATTCAAAATGGAATTGCCTCTAGTTTTGTTTAATGACCTGTCTTAATTCTCTGACTGAAAGCCTTGTTGTGGTGCCAACTGATATGACACCGTCATTCAAAACTAAACGCATCTGTTTGAGTTACTTGTTAGATTACGTAATCATTGATTGCACTGTTAGGAACTGGGTTAGTCTCAACTTGTAAGCCACCGGGACCAAAAGCCATTCCTGTTCTCACCCTACCACTCTAGTTTGAGCTTGTTCTGAACACTATGTTGATGGAAAAGGGTTACTTGGTCTTATTCTGACCAACCGTACCCTAATCTGTGCCTCATCACATTAGTGCACATGTGTCAAACTCATTCAACAGTGGGCCTTACATTTTGGGGGTTTCCCTCCTTTCTACTTGATTGTGATGGATTAATGTCACTAATTAGTTATGAAACTCCGCTCACCTGTCTGTCTAGGTGTTAATTGAAAGGGAACACTAGGCCCTCCGTGGAATGAGTTTGACACCCCTGCATTAGTGACTGGAAGATAGCAGCACACTATTATTAACAATATTTTGTTAAGCTCTTATTTTGAAAATTCCCTCTCCGATTGGCCTGCTAGCAAGGCCAACCTCTCCGATTGGCCTGCTATAGCAAGGCCAACCTCTCCGATTGGCCTGCTATAGCAAGGCCAACCTCTCCGATTGGCCTGCTATAGCAAGGCCAACCTCTCCGATTGGCCTGCTATAGCAAGGCCAACCTCTCCGATTGGCCTGCTATAGCAAGGCCAACCTCTCCGATTGGCCTGCTATAGCAAGGCCAACCTCTCCGATTGGCCTGCTATAGCAAGGCCAACCTCTCCGGTTGGCCTGCTATAGCAAGGCCAACCTCTCCGGTTGGCCTGCTATAGCAAGGCCAACCTCTCCGGTTGGCCTGCTATAGCAAGGCCAACCTCTCCGGTTGGCCTGCTATAGCAAGGCCAACCTCTCCGGTTGGCCTGCTATAGCAAGGCCAACCTCTCCGGTTGGCCTGCTATAGCAAGGCCAACCTCTCCGGTTGGCCTGCTATAGCAAGGCCAACCTCTCCGGTTGGCCTGCTATAGCAAGGCCAACCTCTCCGGTTGGCCTGCTATAGCAAGGCCAACCTCTCCGGTTGGCCTGCTATAGCAAGGCCAACCTCTGAATAAAGCTAAAGCCTAAAAGGTGTGTGTAGAAAAGCTGAAACAACCAGCAGTCCAGAAGCTACCCAGTGTTGCCTGCCTAGTCAGTCTAGCGAGTCAGGAATTGGCAGGCTCCCCTTTCTGCGAGCACGTGATTGCAGCCTGTTGAATAGTGCGCACTTCTGAAGTTCCCTTTGGCTTTGCACTGCTGCTGCTGAGCACAACCCAGGCAGACTGTATACTGTAGCTCTCCGCCCGTCCTCCTAATAACTCCCATGGGAGGGAATCATCAGGGTGTGCCTGACTGAACTTCAGAGAGAGGACAACATCTCCTAACATGGAGGAGAATGAGAGTGAAGACAGGTAGGCAATGACTATGAAAGTTAGTGCTGATTCTTGGCTATTGAGCCTCATGTGCCTGCTATCGTTGAAAAGTTGGGGACTTGAGAGCGAGGTGTTTGTTCTTTCATTTGGCACCTGTAATTATAGCTCCTTCCACTAAATCTGGAAGGTGTAATTTGGGAACAATTATTTTCTTCTCATTTAGGAGAGGGGCTGTCTACTCGACAGTGTGCCCCTGTCTGTGACTCACCACCCACAGTCTTGTTATTTGTGAGGCAGTGTGTTGTCTTTTGGAAGCTGTAGCAGTCTAGCGACGAGGCATGCTCTGCATCTAAATCCGTCAAGGTGAATGCACCGTTGATTTACAGTCAAAGAGCCAACAGGGAAGAGCCACTTTGATGTCACTGGACGGGCTCCAGATGAAAGGAAGTAGGTCGTGGGCTCTCCGGCAGGGCACACGGACAGCTATTCTGATAAGGTCACTGTGCCAGGGTGCCCTGCTGCCCGCCACAGCTGCCACCTCTCTTTAGATCCCACAGAATTGTAATAAAAACGTATGGCGTTATCCTAGTCCCTCACTAGCCCAAGCCCAAAGACCTCATCCAATTTCCAAATGTTTTCCGTGGTATTCGCTGGGATGGCATTGCTTCTTGTTTTTCTTTTTTCTCTCAAAATGAGCGAGGGGGGTGAGGGAGGAGCATTCCTCTCTGAGTTGTGTAATGTGAGAGGAGCTGGCTGGCATGAAGACCTGATGCTAGGGCTCTGCCCCCCCCTCCCCACTACTCTCTGAGACTCTCTTCGAACACATCGGTTGCCTAGAGACCCACTGTGGGATACATGGTAACGGCAGGGAAAGGTCATCCAAACCTATTTGAGAAGTTATTCATACCCTACGGTGGAGGTGGTAGGGGGGCTCCAGTGGATGAGGCCAGAATGGTGAGGGTGTTCTAGAACACTCTACCGGAGCGTATCTTCTTCCCTCTGCTAGGCGCTTGATTGGTCAGCTTGGTGTCTCTGGCTGTGGTGGGAGTGGTTTCTTTCTGCAGAGTTGTTTGGTGTGGGGTTGTAACGGGCTAAAGGTCAGCTGTGATGTCATCCCTTGAGTGATGCAAGTGTCATTAAGAGAGCAGTGTGGAAGCCTCTGGTTGTTCTTGCTGAACTCAGCAAATATAACAAGACAAAATCTTGCCAATGCACTTATCACCATTCATGCTGTCTTAATGGAGGGGCTGTGTTGCTGAATTTTGTGTTGCTATTATGCAATTGCACATGCAAACATTCGGAGTGAGCAGGCTTTGGAAAAACTGTCCCCCTCCCAGTACTTTTCCATCGTTCTCTTGAGAAATGGCACCATGGTGTAAAGCCTTCCAGTATGAGCACAAATACAGCAGTGAAGCCGCTGACGCTTCTGTCTTGTGTTTATGAAGAAAATATTTAATCAGAAGGATAAAAACAGGAGAATATCTGCCCGTTATTAGGCTAGCCTGTATAGTGAAGAGTTCGTTACCACAGGTGTGTGTGTGTGTGTGTGTGCAGCTTGTTCAGAACTACTGGAAAGGTCACCTTTTCTTTTCACTATGCAAATCAATCAGCCAATCGGCAGCCTCCAGTCAATTGTTGACATGGTCTTTTTATATCACTATGCAGACTGGACTTTCTCATCCAACAGGATTACATGAAAATACACCTACATTTATTTAGGCCCAGTGTCATTTTATTTGAATTGACATCCCCTCATAGCCACTTACCTCGTTGACCTAACTGAAATCACATTATGTCATGTCCGTGGTGAAATTGATTACCATAGGACACTTTGACCTTTCACACTACTCTTTGCATTAACAATATAGTTAGAACCTTTACAGTTGGTGTTTAATATTTTAGATGATGTTGTGTGGGTGTGAGCATCAAAACGACGTTCACTAAGTAGGTTGATCAAGCTTTGATAATATGCTAATGTTGTCTTTCTCCTCTTTTGAATGTCTCTGTCCAGGTATGGCCTCACAAGTCTGGATCTACCCACCACACATTTATCAAATCCAGACTAGTGCCTTTTGCAGCGTGAAGAAAGTCAAAGTGGAGCCCAGCAGCTGTGTGTACCATGAGAGAGCCCAACCGCGGACTTCTCTGAACGGCAGAACCCTTGGCATAGCGCACCCGATCAGACTCGCTCCCTCCTTTGCAACCCGAGACTCTGCAGCGGGCGAGAGAACGTGTGGCGGTGGGCAGGAGTTCCCTGTACAGACGGTGGCCGTGCGTGGGGTACGGAGAAAGCAGAACGGAACAGGAGGAACAGGCCCGGCGGAGGCCCAGCGGCCCCAGGACACAGTGCCAGTCCCCAGGCAGGGCAAGGGGCAGGAGCAGACGGACAGAGACTGGGGAGGCAGCAGTAGTGGAGCGACAGGAGGAGGGGGAAGTGGGGAGGAAGGTAGAGGAGAAAGAGGTAGGAAGGAAGAGACAGAAGGTGACTGGGAAGAGGGCGATTGTGGAGGTTTGAACTTGGCCGACAGCGCTCAGCGATGTGGGCTGAAACGTAAGAGCGAGGAGCTTGATAACCGCGGGAGCACCATGCAGATAGTGGAGGACCTGTCCATGTTGCCAGCCATGATGCAAACGACCAATGGGGGGAATCCAGCTGGGTTGCCCGCGCCCACGGCTGTAGGGGGCGGAGGAGGACCCCCAACCAAACAGGGAGCGGCGGGCGGAGCAGGAGGGGGTGACGGGGACTACCAGCTGGTGCAGCACGAGGTCCTGTGCTCCATGAAGAACACGTACGAGGTGCTGGACTTCCTGGGCCGCGGCACCTTCGGACAGGTGGTAAAGTGCTGGAAGAGGGGTACTGGGGAGGTGGTGGCGGTGAAGATCCTGAAGAACCACCCGTCATACGCACGCCAGGGCCAGATCGAGGTGGGCATTCTAGCCCGACTGAGCGGGGAGAACGCGGATCAGCACAACCTGGTGCGGGCCTTCGAGTGCTTCCAGCACCGCAGCCACACCTGCCTGGTGTTTGAGATGCTGGAGCAGAACCTCTATGACTTCCTCAAGCAGAACAAGTTCAGCCCGCTGCCGCTGAAGGTGATCCGGCCCGTGCTGCAGCAGGTGGCCACGGCCCTGAAGAAGTTGAAGACCATGGGTCTGATCCACGCGGACCTAAAGCCGGAGAACATTATGCTGGTGGACCCTGTCAGGCAGCCCTACAGGGTGAAGGTGATAGACTTTGGCTCAGCCAGCCACGTGTCCAAGGCTGTGTGCTCCACATACCTCCAGTCCCGGTACTACAGGTCAGTGTCCACGGAGGTTGGGGATGGAGGGTTACACATTCAATGCTGGGTTGTTTGTGTACAATACAGGCTGTCTATAATAAGTCAGTGAGTCAGCGCAGGAGAGGCCAGGATTATCAAATTCTGACAGTAAATCCTTAAAGTTCAAGAGTAATGACATATATCCTCCCTAATATGCTCGAGCTTCTGGTAGGGAGCTGAGATCATCTTGAAATCTAATTCTCTGGTGTCCACATATAGGCTACCATGAGGTAGGGCTGCACAATGAATCGATTTTATATCGAAATCGCAATACGGACATGTTCAATATCCGTATCACATGCAATATTTTGAAATGCCACTCAGCCGTGTGTAACATCCGTTTTTAAAGTTTACTCCTGTTTTTCTCCTGCGGCTGCTTTCCACACACACCAAGGCTCGCCCTGTCACTCAAGGATCGCAGTTCCTCCTCTTACATCCACTAAGTTTGTACTCTGTTCTGTTAGGTCAAATGCAGTCAACCGATTGTTCCAAAAAAGAACGATGCTGCGGTCCACTTTATTTTTTAAAATAAATAATGATTTTTCTATGATTCTAACAGTATATCACAAGCCAAATCACAATCGCAATAATACAATTATTTTTGTTGTTTTGCCCATATCGTGCAGCCCTACCATGACAAAAAAACGCCCTTCTGAGGTCAGGATGTCTTCTCTATTGCCTAACATCCTGCGCGTTCAGCCGCATACCACGACCTGTGAAAAAATGTGACCCCACAGCATTACTGGCAGGGGGTAGCCCGCTCACGTCCCCTCAGCCTGGGAAAGGAAACGGTGTTCTGAAAACAGACTGCAACACAATGAGGCGGGAAAAAATCAACTGTCTGTATGAGTTTGTTAACATCTCACACATTGTTATCAGTCCTGGTGAGGCTGGGTTAGGGTGGAGGCTGGGTTAGGCTGGAGGCTGGGTTAGGCTGGAGGCTGGGTTAGGCTGGAGGCTGGGTTAGGTTTGAGGCTGGGTTAGGCTGGAGGCTGGGTTAGGCTGGAGGCTGGGTTAGGCTTGAGCCGTCACCAGTCTGTAGGATTTGTCAAGATGTCATGGTGAACAAGGAACTGCCTGTAGGCAAATATTTGAAGTGTAAGCCTTAATGCACAGGCCTATGCTTATACCCGTTTGATTAAATATCTGAAAGGCCCACTGCATCTGTACACTGTGTGTTTCCTTGGAAGGAAATGTGATTGTTGTGTAAAGAGCGTTAGGTCATGTTGCATACAGACCATGCTAACCATCTGAGGATGAACAACTTCTCTCTCAGCCCAACACCTCCCGAGTCTGAACTCTGTTACCAACCCTGCTGCGTAACATGGCAGCCTATCTGGTATGTTTATTCTGAGAATAATGTTTCTTCTGCTCTTGGACAGGCGAACGGAAAACTCACCAGAAGAATTACACTTGGCAGCACCCTATGGGCGCCGGTAGTTTTAGTTTTTGAGAAACGGGGCCCTGAAATGATATGAACTGTTACGTAATGGTCTGGACAGGAATGACCCAGTTTAGTGTCAGTCTGTGGTTTCTACCTCATAGCTGCTGTGCTGGCAGGCTATTTGTGTGATGAGGAGGATGTTTAGTGAAGCCTCAACCCCATTCAGTACTCAGTTCCTGAGAGGTCTCATCGGAGGAAGAACATGCAGGATGACTTGTTTTTGTGACCGGAAAATACATTTGTCCTCCTTAAATAGAAAGCACTGCACTGTCTCTCAGAACATCTCATAGGGGCAGCTAGGCCTATTTAGTGATTCACATACATTATATATAGGGGGGGGATGGTTTGACTGTTAAACAGCACAGAGGTCTGTCTTGTAAAATGTCATGATGGAGTTCTAATGTAATGACTCTAATGGTTCTGTCATAGCTGGCTGCACCATATAATGTCATAACCTTGCATTAGCCACCGTGAGCTTCCAGCTGCTCTGCTACCAGATCCTGTTCTGTGTGGTGGTGGTGAATGATGTCACCCTGATGAAGGCTTTAATGACGAAACCACTCGGTTTAGGAAGCACCTTTTTTACTGAACCTGAAAAGGCCTGATTATCACAGACTCGCTTTCTCCTTCAATTCATACACCTTGGTCGGTCTGTGAGGTAGGAGCCTATTCTTTTCCCCTTGTTGTGGTAGCACAGGTCTGCCTTGGTGGAGGACCTGGCAGCTCTCCTGTTTTCCACTGCCTCAGAAGAGCATCATCAGGCAGCCTTACTGCACCAGGATGGATGTTTCTAATTACCCAGTTCTAATGAAAGTCTCTGCTCTGGTTCTGGGGGGAGGAGGGGAGAGGGAATGGGCACGTGTGCACTGCAGCCATGTCCTCAGTAAGTGGGCATAACACAGGCTAGGCTTCTCTGTTGTCTGCTTCGCTAGTGGTTTGCTATTTGACATGTTTATTGAACAGACCAACACCCAAGAAGGAGGCTTTCATTTTTGCAAGCCGTTGTTACTTTTATGCTGTCACTTTTACATGTCAATTGAGATTGTGTCTGTACCACAACACAGACGTGAAGTCCTGTGCGTGTTTTAATTTGCACTTTAAAATCCCTTGATCCCGTGTATCTTTCTCAGCCCTGGGTCTTCTGCTGGCTCTCACAGAGACGAGGTCAGCCACTAGGGACTGACTCGCACGGCTCAAATTCATGTGCGTCATCTCATTCCAATTCCAGCTTTTTGCTGCATGTCTTCTCAAGGCATGTTGGAGAGGCTTGAAGTCAACACACACACACACACACACACACACACACACACTATAGAAATAGCATGTTGTAGACCTATCATCAGTTCAGAGTAGTTTGTCTGGTACAGTGTCCAGCATCGTTGTCTGATAATTCAGTAGAGCCACAACAAGCCCATCCACAGCACAGTGACTCAAGTTCATTGACACACCTGGTATCCAGAGGAGCCGGGACAGCCAGACAGCAGTGTCTGTTTGTGTCCCAGAGATCAACAGTCTGTCAGCTTTTCCCTTGGTGAAAATGTCAGGAATGTCCTGGGGAATCTTGGAGAGCTCTAGGGTGTATTCATTACACCGATTCTGTTGCAAAACATTTCATTTACTCCAAACAAAAAAACGTTTTGCAATGAAAACGAGAGTTTCTATTGGACAAATTCCGGTATGTCCCTCCCCGTTTCATTCCGTTTGCTCTGTTTGATTCCGTTTGGTTCTTAAACAGTAAACGTTTTCCATTGCAAGACATAATGAATACACCCCTGCTGTGTATCCTGCTCTAAACACACAGAGCTTCCAGGTTTTTAGGGATCATACATGTATGCTTCCAGAGTTTGATACATGTTCCTAAAGCCCCATGGGAGTTGGAGTCTACTGTACTTGTTGTCTGTATTGCAGACTTGGCACCTGGTACATAATATGTTGTCGTTCCGTAGGTGTGGGTGCCTAATCCCCACATGCCCCTGCTGCTCCCTCTCTGATTAAATCTGATGACACAGTCTGTCTGAGCCCATACCAGCCTCTTACTGCCCTAGACTAGACTCCAGTAGTCTGTGCGGCATTACTTTGCATTCGGCTGTTAAGATGATGCAATTTGATTGGTTCCCCGGTAAGCTCCTCCCCTGCCCTCAGAGCCTATCATCCTACTCCAGGCAGTTGTTTTTGAGACTCTCCCTGTTGATATCTGATTGGTGTTGACTCCGGTCAGTCATTTCATTTTGAACATCAACAGCCCAGCCACTTGACTTCTGAAAACGATGTGCAAGTGATGATGTCCTAGGTCAATCTTTTGAATGGGCTTGACCATTCTATCATCAAATTCATGAAAACGCAGTCATTTAAGATACAGTATATATCAAATTATATTAGTGTTTGTGGAATTTACTTCTGCCAGATGCCTTTTATGAAGTTATGTTAAAGACCATCGCGCTTCGTTTTACGCCCATTTGAAACTCTTAAAAAAAGAAAAAGACTACAAAAATTAAACTACAATACTACTTCCTGGAAAGCGGTGCGTCACTTTCATACCGTATAGCCATTGAACAAACTGTATAAGCCAGACTCTGGGGTGGAGCGTGCAGAGTCAGTAATGAGACTCCAGTAAGTGTAGCTTCCTTTCCCTCTCAAGTCTCCTGGGCCTATGATGTGCTGACTGACTTTTCAAGTTATATAACAACTCTCTCATATCTTCAATTTCTGCATTTGTCACAGGGGTGGTGTTGGCAGAAGTTCCGTGGTATGATTCTCATTTTTATAGGCCCTGTACATATGACTAAAAGTGACGACGTCATTGATCTCTTACTGAGGAAAGTTTGTCTCCTCACAATTCACTGGGCTCGATCATCTGAGGAATGATGGTTGGGCTAGCTGAATGCATAATTCATGTGAGGTGCCAGGCCAGCAGACCACATATACGAGGACATATTGGGTGGTAAATTGTGCTAAAAGCCTCGGAGCTCATCTTTGAGAGTACTCCCCTGCCCTCGTTTGATTAATGGTAGTCACTGGCTGAGTGAGCGGTTGAATTCCTCAAAGTGAGATGGAAGGAGTCGGGGATTAGTTTGTACTCCTAATGTTATGCCTTAGCGTCCGGGGGAGTACCTCTCCTTGGACTGGTTTAGACTCTAAAGCCAGCCTTTTAAACAGTAGTGTTACTACGTGTGAATTTGAGGTTTCTCTCTTTCTCTAAAGAACTGAGGAGGTTTAGTTTGATGTATGAACAGAGGATGCAGTTTGATGGTCTCTCATTCAATTACGCGTTGCAAGTTCAGACCGAAAGTGAGGTGAATCGATCGGAAAGAGTCTGAACAGGCCTCCTTAAAATGTTCAGCTAAGTTGTGTCCATAGGGAATGGATGGATGCTGTTCGCCAGATAAATGCAGTTACATGGAATTGCTCTCGTGGAAGTGGACACCATCGGCTAGTCTGTCAGTGCCAGTATCACGTAGCCTAGCCTCAACGTGTGCTGATGTGGTATCATCTCAGAGACGAGACCTTCTGTTTGGCTCTCTCAGACGTTTAAAAAGAAAAAACTGACATATTTTCAAATGAGCCTAGTTGCTTGTTGTAGCCTATTCTGTGAGGTTATTCTCTTTTGTAGTTTTTGAGTCAAAGTCGCAACAACAAAAAGAAACACTTCCTAAGAGATGACAGTATTAGGCTGTTAGCTATGTCATTTAGATGTGGCCTAGTCTCTTAGTAATGTTTGGGTTGGTGGAAAAGGGAAGATACTGTAGAATGACTGTCACACGGCAGCTATATGTCTTAGTACAGGGGGATTTACATTTCATTTGAATAATTCATGCTTCCTGAACATATTAAAATGGGAGGCTTGGGTCTGGGTTATCCATTTCCCTCTCTGTATGCAGCGTCTGTAGATTCCTGCTCACTGAGGTGAGATGAGTTGCAGTCACCCGAGTTGAGACTGGCGTTCTTCAGAACACTAGAAAACTGCTTGTCATAGATTACTTGATTATTCAAATGGAATCTCTGTGAAGACTAGGCCTTTTTACTGCTGCTTCTCTGTAGGTGTGGTATCTCTGTGCAGCCTAGGCCTTTTTACTGCTGCTTCTCTGTAGGTGTGGTATCTCTGTGCAGCCTAGGCCTTTTTACTGCTGCTTCTCTGTGTAGCCTAGGCCTTTTTACTGCTGCTTCTCTGTAGGTGTGGTATCTCTGTGCAGACTAGTCCTTTTTACTGCTGCTTCTCTGTAGGTGTGGTATCTCTGTGCAGCCTAGGCCTTTTTACTGCTGCTTCTCTGTAGGCGTGGTATCTCTGTGCAGCCTAGGCCTTTTTACTGCTGCTTCTCTGTAGGTGTGGTATCTCTGTGCAGCCTAGGCCTTTTTACTGCTGCTTCTCTGTAGGTGTGGTATCTCTGTGCAGCCTAGGCCTTTTTACTGCTGCTTCTCTGTGTAGCCTAGGCCTTTTTACTGCTGCTTCTCTAGGTGTGGTATCTCTGTGCAGACTAGTCTTTTTTACTGCTGCTTCTCTGTAGGTGTGGTATCTCTGTGCAGCCTAGGCCTTTTTACTGCTGCTTCTCTGTAGGCGTGGTATCTCTGTGCAGCCTAGGCCTTTTTACTGCTGCTTCTCTGTAGGTGTGGTATCTCTGTGCAGCCTAGGCCTTTTTACTGCTGCTTCTCTGTAGGTGTGGCATCTCTGTGCAGCCTAGGCCTTTTTACTGCTGCTTCTCTGTAGGTGTGGTATCTCTGTGCAGCCTAGGCCTTTTTACTGCTGCTTCTCTGTAGGTGTGGTATCTCTGTGCAGCCTAGGCCTTTTTACTGCTGCTTCTCTGTAGGTGTGGCATCGTACTTTGGCTGCAGTCCCACAGCTCTTTGTTTGACAAAAGTATAAGTACGGTGTTATGAGAGAAATGAAGTGTCTATTTCATCATACAATACCGCTGAACTTTAGAATTTCACAAATGATAAAGAGCAGTACACAAAGAAAGAATAATTTGTTTAATTCGTTAACCTCACATTCATGTATGACTTCTGGGTAAAGTAGTCCCATGCTTTAGTAGCCCTGCATACAGAGTTCATAGCAGTTGCAGTATGAACGGGGAAGCTGCAGCAACGTGTCTGTAATAAAAAGGAGTGATGATCTCTCATGGTCTGTCATTTGTCTTCTCTCTAGTTGTCCACCAGTAGCAGGCGTAACATTAGGAGTTTAGTTACATAATAGGTCTAAGTTTGTGGACAGGTGTGTGCATTTCTGTAGACAGTGGAGACTTCTCTTGAATGAATAATTTAAACAAGAATTCTCAAGTTATATCCAGATGTGTGTACTCAGGCTATATCCAGATGTGTGTACTCAGGCTATATCCAGATGTGTGTACTCAGGCTATATCCAGATGTGTGTACTCAGGCTATATCCAGATGTGTGTACTCAGGCTATATCCAGATGTGTGTACTCAGGCTATATCCAGATGTGTGTACTCAGGCTATATCCAGATGTGTGTACTCAGGCTATATCCAGATGTACTGAAGAGAAATGAGTTTGCAGTACATTACCACTTTGATCATCATTTCTGCTTCCTCTAGTCTGATAGGACAGTCTGGTTGACTCTTGGTGTGCATGTCAGCTGCAGAAGAGAAGCCCACAACATCCTCTGTTTAGCTCATCTCTCTGCTTTCTGACACACACAACCCAGCCTGACACACACACACACACACACACACACACACACACACACACACACACACACACACACACACACACACACACACACACACACCCACACACACACACACACAGGCCTCCTTTCACTCACTTCTGGTAAATGCACCATATGTTAGGAAGTGGCTCAAAAATAGAAACGGCTCACTGTAGCCCTACACTGTACTTTAGTGACTTTTGGCAGGAAGTTAAATACAGTGTGCAGCTGCTCTCTCCTCCATTTGCCAGTTCTACCCATCGACAGCATGGGTCGCCAAGTCATTTTCACCAGCCATTTTATCTTCAGATACAATTTTAGAGCAGTATATTGCCTACTTTCAATGGAGGACCACACAGAATGATGATAAACCTAGCCCACCAGTGGTACTTTGTGTCGGAAGAGCTGGCTTAATGAAGATTTCTATTCAACCTAATGGGGGATGTCATTTCACAAGGCAAGAGGGGCGGTGATATCATGTATGCCATGAACAAGGCACAATATTCATTCATTTGAACATATGGAGAAAGTTCCCCTCAACATGCAGTTTGCCATTTACAATTCCCCCAAAATCAATTGATGACTTTTAGTGGACTTTCCCTCCTCCACTGCATCCAGGTTGTGTGTGAAATAGAAAAGGGAACTGCTGGACTGTATCCTGATGTTTATACTGTCAGACCCGTTCTGTACCTTACCGGGGTATACGCCATTACCGCAACTACACACAAGGGCTGATATAAAAAACGTCTTAATATATGACTTTCTTTTTTTTGACGCACAAAACAATTTAGACAAAAAGGATCTTGATCCAGGCGAGGATTGATTGTCTCTGCTGTAACCAAGAAGCTTGGTCTGGACTTCTAGCCAGTTAGCAAACCAAACGCATAGCTGGAGGCCTGAGCTGGATATCATTTATTTGACACATCTTAGATATCTTTATAGTTATAAGTAGTGGCGTAGCATGCTTTACGCGAGGCGGGGGATGCTTTACGCGAGGCGGGGGATGCTTTACGCGAGGCGGGGGATGCTTTACGCGAGGCGGGGGATGCCCCCCATTATTTTTTTGCCTAAATACCCCGCTATACGGTATAAAGCCTACTCTCTATGTTGAACAGTCCCTTAGCGCACTCTATGTTGAACAGTCCCTTAGAGAGCGCTATGTTGAGCAGTCCCTTAGCGCTCTCGATGTTGAGCAGTCCCTTAGCGCTCTCTATGTTGAGCAGTCCCTTAGCGCTCTCTATGTTGAGCAGTCCCTTAGCGCTCTCTATGTTGAGCAGTCCCTTAGCGCTCTCGATGTTGAGCAGTCCCTTGGCGCTCTCGATGTTGAGCAGTCCCTTGGCGCTCTCGATGTTGAGCAGTCCCTTGGCGCTCTCGATGTTGAGCAGTCCCTTGGCGCTCTCGATGTTGAGCAGTCCCTTGGCGCTCTCGATGTTGAGCAGTCCCTTGGCGCTCTCGATGTTGAGCAGTCCCTTGGCGCTCTCGATGTTGAGCAGTCCCTTGGCGCTCTCGATGTTGAGCAGCATAGTCTTTACCAGTATGTGGATCCAGGGAATGTTTTGGCCTTTCCCATTGGCTAGGCCTATTGGCCTGCCTAACCATATGATTCAATACTTTGGTTGCTTCCAATCTGCCACCATGACCACTAGCCCCCAGGGAATGGTTGTGGAAGTGGTGTCCTGAAAAGGCAAGGCCTGCTACAGATTATTCTGCCTGGGCCTGGTCATGAGAGAGTTGCACAGGTCTATCCTAACATCACATTACATGATCATGATCCTGCCTCCTGCTGTCGCTGCTCCTCTGGTTAGAGGATCTCCCAGACATACGGAGAGAGAGGGGTAGGAGGTGGAAGGCTAGGGGAGGAGAGGTTGCTTAAAATAGCTGATGGGAAGGCGACCAGCGCCGTTGGACTTCTATAGATGGTGAAGCGCGCTGGCAGCCGGAGCAAAATATGGGCCGGGTGAAATGCAAGAGAGAGCGTGCTTGCTGGTTCAAGGTCAACCAGCTCCAACGTCAGCTGTTTTGCAATGTGTTTGCAGTCTGGATGGGTGTGTGTGTGTGTGTGTGCCTGTGTCCACATAGTGGGTGGAAATATTCACGTTGAGTCTATTTGAATGTGAGTGTGGTTTCTTCACCCCTTCAGACTTCCACGTTTGGGGCCTTTGCCTGGGCCCTCAGACGTGATTCACTCTACTTTTTATTTTGTTTTCCCCTTTTAAAACCCTGTAGCCATTTTGGTCTGGCACTTTTAATTAGTTTAACATTTCTCCTCTCTGGGCTTGGTGATTGGTGAACCACCGGCTCCCCTCAGCCCTTCTCTCCAGACTGAGGCCTGTTTGTGTCTCTGACTGAACCTCCTAATTGGAGTCTTCAGATTGAAGCCCAAATGCCAGCGAGCCACGAGAAGGTTCCCTTAATTACGCCCCAGCACCCTCAACCTCTCTCTCTGTCTCTGTGTGTGTCAGACGTCCTGTTTCTGATGTCTTTACAAGACTCTGCGTTGAAAAAATGCTCAACACATAAACCCCCACCTCTAATTGCTTTCATTCTGCAGTTGATTTGCTCCCCTGGTGCGTTGCCCTTTCATTCTGCAGTTGATTTGCTCCCCTGGTGCGTTGCCCTTTCATTCTGCAGTTGATTTGCTCCCCTGGTGCGTTGCCCTTTCATTCTGCAGTTGATTTGCTCCCCTGGTGCGTTGCCCTTTCATTCTGCAGTTGATTTGCTCCCCTGGTGCGTTGCCCTTTCATTCTGCAGTTGATTTGCTCCCCTGGTGCGTTGCCCTTTCATTCTGCAGTTGATTTGCTCCCCTGGTGCGTTGCCCTTTCATTCTGCAGTTGATTTGCTCCCCTGGTGCGTTGCCCTTTCATTCTGCAGTTGATTTGCTCCCCTGGTGCGTTGCCCTTTCATTCTGCAGTTGATTTGCTCCCCTGGTGCGTTGCCCTTTCATTCTGCAGTTGATTTGCTCCCCTGGTGCGTTGCCCTTTCATTTTTTTCCACTCTGCAACTTTTATTCCCTCAATTTCATCCTCTCCCGTTCTCATTGCCAGTAGCAATTTGAAATAGAAATTTATTTTAAATAGGATTTGCACTTTCAAACGAACGTCTGTGAACTTAAACCTCCCGTAGCTAAGGACGGTCCCCTGTTTTTGTCTTGGTGGTGTGTCTGCATCGGTTCAACATGGACGCCATGCCGAGCGCTGCATCATAGACCAGTAGCTTATCAGAAGCCAGCTAACACCACTAATTACCCACTGGTGTCTAACGTTACTGTGCTGTGTATCACTCTACTGGAGGCTGCTGCTTGTGTGTATGTGTGTGTTTTGGCAGGGAACAGTGTGTGTGTTGGTGATCTCTGTTTGTTGTGTGGGTGTGTAAAAAGCCTAGTGTTTGTTTGTGTATACAGTATATGATCCCTTGTGTGTTTCTCTGAGTGTGCGTGTTGTTTTAGTGCGTTTTCCTGTGTCGCTGGGCGTCGGTCGGTAGCACCAGGCGTATCTCCTTCCTCAGGTAACACTAGGCCTCTGTGTTTCGGTTTGCAGAGCAAGCTCATCAATCATTCATCAAAGACAGCTCCTAGCCAGAGAGCTGCTGTTAGCAACAGCGTAAACACAGCCAATCACATTATGTCCTACAACGGAGAACATGGCTAATTTATCCTGTATCCTAATTTGTCTCACTAAAAACGTGGCACCTACTTCACTGAATCGGAGGTGAGACTGTCCCAGCCAAGGATGCCCCCTCTATCGCGGGGTGTTGGTTTGACGTTGTTGTCTGTCTCTCTCCTGCTTTGTGAAATGCTACGGGGTTGATTATGGTCTTAGATACTGTGTCTGCTGCTCTTTATTGAATGCCTGGTCATCTAGCGTAATGGCACCATCTCTTCTCTCTCTCCTGCTGCTGGAGTCTCACTGTGGTTCTCTCAGAAATGATTGCTTACGGGGTGAAAGACCAAGGAGCTGCAGCAAGGCCTCACCTTGAAATCACCAAGCTGCCTTGGAGATGACTGGAGGCCATGTTGTTTTGAAGGCCACGTTGTTGTCTAAGTTAGGTTCAGTCAAGGATGGACAACTTGTTGCTACGGCCTGGTTGTTCAGTCCAGGCATTGTGTTGTCAGTTTTGGTCGAATACAGATGACAGGAGACAAGATCTGACATTCTGATAAAGGCACTGGGACACGCCTGCTCGCTGGGACACGCCTGCTCGCTGGGACACGCCTGCTCGCTGGGACACGCCTGCTCGCTGGGACACGCCTGCTCGCTGGGACACGCCTGCACGCTGGGACACGCCTGCTCGCTGGGACACGCCTGCTCGCTGGGACACGCCTGCTCGCTGGGACACGCCTGCTCGCTGGGACACGCCTGCTCGCTGGGACACGCCTGCTCGCTGGGACACGCCTGCTCGCTGGGACACGCCTGCTCGCTGGGACACGCCTGCTCGCTGGGACACGCCTGCACGCTGGGACACGCCTGCACGCTGGGACACGCCTGCACGCTGGGACACGCCTGCACGCTGGGACACGCCTGCTCGCTGGGACACGCCTGCTCGCTGGGACACGCCTGCTCGCTGGGACACGCCTGCTCGCTGGGACACGCCTGCACGGTGGGACACGCCTGCTCGCTGGGACACGCCTGCTCGCTGGGACACGCCTGCTCGCTGGGACACGCCTGCGCGGTGGGACACGCCTGCGCGCTGGGACACGCCTGCGCGCTGGGACACGCCTGCTCGCTGGGACACGCCTGCGCGCTGGGACACGCCTGCGCGCTGGGACACGCCTGCGCGCTGGGACACGCCTGCTCGCTGGGACACGCCTGCACGCTGGGACACGCCTGCTCGCTGGGACACGCCTGCTCGCTGGGACACGCCTGCTCGCTGGGACACGCCTGCTCGCTGGGACACGCCTGCTCGCTGGGACACGCCTGCACGCTGGGACACGCCTGCACGCTGGGACACGCCTGCTCGCTGGGACACGCCTGCACGGTGGGACACGCCTGCACGGTGGGACACGCCTGCACGGTGGGACACGCCTGCTCGGTGGGACACGCCTGCTCGCTGGGACACGCCTGCGCGGTGGGACACGCCTGCGCGGTGGGACACGCCTGCGCGGTGGGACACGTCTCGAGAAGTTGTAGCCCAAGTTGCATTTATTTTTCTGACACAGACCTGTGGTTTCAGGTTGACTTACTCCAGGAAAAGATCCTAAGAGGCCTGGGTGAAATAGTTAGAAATAACAGATACTAATGTGTTTGTGGGGTTGTTTTGGTTGCTATGGCTCTTTCACGAGCACCAATAATGCAGTAGGACAGGGATCCCTGGCTATCAGTCACTGACACCCTGAACTCCACATCAGTCTTTCTGTTTCTCAGCACTGCTCCTTGGGATGTTACTGACTGGCTCATGATTAGTTAGCCAGCTGCCTTGGATTGGTTTAGCCTGACCAGCTGAGTTGGGGTTCATGCTGCCTTTTGAACTGAAAGGAAGAATACGGCTGTAGCAGACCGTGGCCCAGCTAGGAGCTAGTAACAACACTTCATCCATGCTCCCCAGCGTCATGTACCCACTAAACTTTAGCTTAGCTAACACCTTTGTCACAACTCTCCAGTGTACACAGCAGTAATCTACAGACCGGCCGAGCCCCTCCCATGTAAAAATGCTAGCCATTTCCTCCTGGCTTCCCCTGGCTAAATAGGCCAATGTGGTGAATTACATAACGTCGCTGTCTGATGATAAACCTTATCTCCAAAAAACACACTTTATGAAAAAAAAAAAAAATATTACCATATTTTCCGAACGAACATAATATTTTGAAACTAAAGCAGCTATTTTGCTATTTTCTTGGTCCCAGAGTCCTGAAATGTTCAGTGTACGTTGAGGAGAGTTGCTGCTTTCAATAAATGTAAAAAGAAAATTGGGGTAAAAATGGAGTAACAAGGTTTTCATCTGACAGCGATGATGAGCATTGTTTAAGTAACAAGAAGTGCTATCAGTGAGCCAAGTGTCTAGTTCTCTGAGGGTGGCCTGTGATTTACTCAATTGCTCAACGTATTACACACACACACACTCTGAGGCTCAAAACAATCTCGCTGCTTCCCTCACTCGTAAATTCATGGGCCCAGCTCATGCGAGCCATTGAAAGTTGGCTCACAGAAGGCAAGAGGAGACTGCTGTGTTAGGTCAGGTTTTCCACGTATTCCTGGAATTTCTCCCCCTCCACAACTCCACTAATGACAAGACCCCCTAACATCCAGGTCCCTTGGTACTGATCGATAGGGAAGGCTGCTCTGCAGAAATACTCCAAATCAACTGTTTGAAAGGTCAATTTAATCCTTCTTTGACTATTGTTGTAGAACATATTTCAGCTTTACGCTGTTTGCTCTCATGGTTTGATACATCCAGCCCCAATTGCTGTGTGTTGCTCTCTTCTCCCTGCTGTGGAGATGGAGGAGAGCCCTGCTGACAGTTTAGCCTGGAGGTTTTCCAGGAAGTGGGTGGACCAGTGGAGCTCCTGTAAAACTCAATGTGCAATTCAGTAACCTCCCATCTCTCCAAAGGAGCGAGGATATTTCACTCTGATGCCTCCGTAGGCATGTGTGTTTCTGTTTGGTCGTGTGTTGTGGCTTTGAGTTCATTGAATTGTTTTCACATTTGCAGGCCTGTGTTTTGTCTTGGGCAGCGTAGCGAGGCAGACTGGAAAATAGTTGTGGATGATGGAGCGAGGGTAATGACTGGGTCAGGATGTGGTGAGGGAATGAAATGGTGGATGGTCCACTGGCCTTCAGAATCTGGACTCTCCTCCTCTGAGGTCCTTCGCTACCTCTGCTGTTCCCACTGGAGAAAGTGGACAACAAATACATTCTCCATTTAAAAACAAAGACTATTTTTAATGTGCATCGTATGAAAAGGTCTATATTTGTTCAAATGTTTTTTTATACTTTTTGGCGCTTTTGAAGAACACAATCTTATTTTTCTAGTTGGATGTGAAGCTGGCTGTAATTTTGGTACGAGATGAGAAGCTTGCAAAGAGAGATGGATCAAGGAGCCAGATTTGGAGTCAGCGACGTGTTGGCTTTCTGAATTGAAATGGAAGTGTTTTTCTCTCTGGAATGTACAAAAATGTCCTTCTGTCACTTGTCCCTGCCTGTTTGAGTTAGTGTTTTCAGACCGTCCCAGCGTCTCACATCGCGGCGGAGCAAGAAAAGGTCTTTAGATGATGTCATGTGTATATAAGGGCCTGAACTGAAAGGAGGGGTGAAATGATAATGATATGGGTTTGTCACGCATGCCTTCCTACCACTGTACAGAAGGATGTAGGATTCAAGCAGTGTTTTGTATCTGACTGCCTGCCTTGTTTCGACTTGTTAGAAAGGCTTTCATACGCCCGATAATCTCACAAACCCAGAACCAAAATCTTGCGTATTTACATTCGACGCCCGATTAGGTTCTGGGGGATGTATGACAAACGATGCTAACAAGACTAGCGAGGTCTCCACCCCCCTAAAGTGAAACTCTCAGCCAAAGCATTTGCCAACTGTCCTCTCACCTTTTGAAATTGGAAAAGATGCGAATGCCTGTGAAAATCGTGATTTGGCCAAATGATCGGTGACAAACATGCGCTCACAGGATCAGATTTCCTCGCTAGTCATCATCCCACAGTCTGTTGACCGAGGCTACGATACCATTTCTGTTACGTGTGTCTGTCCACGTTGTGGGTGTTGAAACACAGGCCCTTTCTCATAACTAGCCTGTTATATTAGCTAGGCTCAGAACTCTGAGCTAGAAATATTAGGCCTGAGTTTGGTGTGTGTTATCATTATTCAATCACTGGCCTTGCCTCCATCTTCTATAGACGCAGTGTGGTTACGTTGTTATAGACAGCATGCTGGCCTATATACATGCTGTGTGTTCCTCCTGACCTCAATCTTCTAGTTCAGATACTTTCCACGACGTGTCTGGCTGACGTTTGTCAACAAAGGCAAGGACACGAGGACAGTCACTCTGGGATAGAAGTGCTGAATAGGAGAAGGTGTCATTTGAAGAGCTCTTTCATTCAAACGTGTACACACACACACACTCAATGCGGGCTAAGGAAAGGTAGAGAGCTCATTCATGATCTCCTAGTGTTGTTTTCTGTCCTCGGTTTAATGTGCTGCTTTTCTATTTGACATGTTTTCCTCCCGAACTCCATTCAGCTGAGCAGAAAGTAGGCCTATTGCCTGGCTATGTTCACATGATGATAACATTAGTGCCGTAATGTCCTCCTCTGCATGTGTTTGTGTCAGGCAGGGCAGCGGGGGTGTGTTGTTGCTAGCTGTGTGCATGGGCTACGTCATCCCTGATTGGAGCCAGCTCTGTGTTCCAGTTAATAATTCAGAATGCAACAAGGGTGTGTGGAATTACAGTTCCTGGAAGGGAAAGATTCCGTTCTTTCTCTCATTGAGACGGTCATTAGCCAATGTGTCAGTCAGGACTCAGATAAAATCACTTGAATACCAGCAGCACAGTATTTGTAGCCTGGGTCTATATCTAGAATGACACATGGTTTATTTACAGTAGCTGCTAGCCTACCTGAGCAAATGCATGGAAACCTTCACCCCTCACCTCAGATGAGTCTACCTTGTTTGTTGCTTGTGTGGGGGTTGACCGTCCCTCTACACCCATCTCTCTTTCTCAGGGAAGAGGCAGCCTGAATCGCAGACCTATTTCTGGAGTGTGGGATCAGGGCCATGAATAAATAAATGCCCATATAGATTATTTCTCTCAGTAACCAGCTGCACCTAGCATATACCAGTGTTTCCCCTACGATTGTTTTCAACAGTGGTGGCAAAGGTAGCGGCTACTAGCGTTACTTCAATGACATGCTAGCTGTTCCCATAGACTTCCAGTCATTGAGCCAACGACTATCCATTTAAAAGCACTTCCCGGCAGAAATATCTACCAACCTACCGTGCATTTGGAAAGTATTCAGACCCCTTCACTTTTTCCAGTTTGTTATGTTACAGCCTTATTCTAAAATGTATTAAATTGTTTTTATTTTTTCTTATTAATCTACATGCAATACCTCATAATGACAAAGTAAAAATAGGGTTTTAAAAATACTAAACTATGAAATTTTACATAAGTATCCAGACCATTTACTCAGTACTTTGTTGAAGCACCTTTGGCAGAGATTACAGCCTTGAGTCTCTCTTGGGTATGACGCTACAAGCTTGGCACACCTGTATTTGGCAAGTTTCTCCCATTCTTCTCTGCAGATCCTCTCAAGCTCTGTCAGGTTGGATGGGGAGGGTCACTGCACAGCTATTGTCAGGTCTCTCCAGTGATGTTCGATTGGGTTCAAGTTCAGGCTCTGGCTGGGCCACTCAAAGACATTCAGAGACATGTCCAGAAGCCACTTCTACGTTGTCTTGGCTGTGTGCTTAGGGTAGTTGACCTCACCCGAGTCTGAGGTCCTGAGCACTCTGGAGCAGGTTTTCATCAAGGATCTCTCAGAGTAAAGCACAATCTTTCCCACGATGCTGACTAGTCTCCCAGTCCCTGCTGCTGTAAAACATGACCACAGTATGATGCTGCCTCCATTCTTCAACGTTTGGGATGGTATTTGCCAGGTGATGAGCAGTGCCTGGTTTCCTCCGGACGTGACGCTTGGCATTCATGCCAAATAGTTCAATCTTGGTTTCATCAGACCAGAGAATCTTGTTTCTCATGGTCTGAGAGTCCTTTAGGTTCCTTTTGGCAAGCTCCAAGCGGGATGTCGTGCCTTTTACTGAGGAGTGGCTTCTGTCTGGCCACTCCACTATAAGATTGATTGGTGGAGTGCTGCAAAGATGGTTGTCCTTCTGGAATGTTCTCCCATCTCCAAAAAGGAACTCTGGAGCTCTGTAAGTGACCATCGGGTTCTTGGTCACCTCCCTGACCAAGGTCCTTCTCCCCCGATTGCTCAGTTTGGCCGGGCGGTCATCTCTAGGAAGTGTTGGTGGTTCCAAACTTCTTCCATTTAAGAATGATGGAGGCCACTGTGTTCTTGGGGAACATCAATGCTCCATAAAATCTTTTGGTACCCTTCCCCAGATCTGTGCCTCAACACAATCCTGTCTCGGAGCTCTACGAACAATTCCTTTGACCTCATGGCTTGGGTTTTGCTCTGACATGCATTGTCAACTGTAGGACCTTATATAGACAGGTGTGTGCCTTTCCAATGTCCAATCAATTGAATTTACCACAGGTGGACTCCAATCAAGTTGTAGAAACATCTCAAGGATGATCAATGGAAACAGGATGCACCTGAGCTCATTTTCAACTCATAGCCAAGGGTTTGAAATCTTATGTAAATAAGGTATTTCTGTTATTTATTTTTAAATAAAATTTTCAAAGTTTACCTTAGTCATTATGGGCTATTGTGTGTAGATTGATGATTCCTTTTATCTAATATTTTGGTTTGGTTGAAGGTCTTAACATTCGGCATCAAAAATATGCAAACGGAGAGAAAATCTGAAAGGGGGCAAATACTTTCACGGCACTGTATAAAAAGTCATATTTTTGTGCAGCGGAGGCAAGAAGGAATATTGGTTAAACACTGCATAGCCTACACCCTACACCTTTGTTCTACAGTAGCTTAGAAACAGCAATGCTGCCTGTCAATGTCCTCTCTTACTGTAGAGGGCATTTGACAATGTGTTAGTTCTAATAAGAGAAAATAAGATTCCATATGTTTATGTCATTGTGGAATATTGTTTTAATTTGCGTCTACAGTTTACTGTATTCACTCGTCTCAGCAGGGGGAAGAGGGGGAGCGACTGACGCCAGATTTATGATATGGAATAGCACATAACTTAAGTGTTTCCCTGGGGATCTTCAAAGTCGTCCCATGCTGACTTGCACTAATATAATTCAGAATTGATCCAGTAAAAGTCATGTCAGTAACTGGAACCAGGCCTTGAATACCAAGTGGACCTGTCACTTTATATGACTTGGACTTTCCATTAACATAAGAGATCAGGGCAGTTCTGAGATCCCCTTTGCTTTACATTCTCAGAACTATTTACAAATTCAGATGGGCACTCCTGAGTTCCCTCTTATTGAGTTAAGTGTAAATCAGTCTAAATTACAGGCTTTTTCATTCTCTTCCTTTGCTATTCCAGAGTTTTTAGCACTCTGATACGGCTCTCCGTTTGAAATGGTTGTTTGTGGCGTGTGTGTGTCCATCCTCTAGCAGCTCTGGCATCAGAGCCTGGTCTTCCATGGTGTGTGTGTGTCCATCCTCTAGCAGCTCTGGCATCAGAGCCTGGTCTTCCATGGTGTGTGTGTGTGTCCATCCTCTAGCAGCTCTGGCATCAGAGCCTGGTCTTCCATGGTGTGTGTGTGTCCATCCTCTAGCAGCTCTGGCATCAGAGCCTGGTCTTCCATGGTGTGTGTCCATCCTCTAGCAGCTCTGGCATCAGAGCCTGGTCTTCCATGGCGTGTGTGTGTCCACCCTCTAGCAGCTCTGGCATCAGAGCCTGGTCTTCCATGGTGTGTGTGTGTGTGTCCACCCTCTAGCAGCTCTGGCGTCAGAGCCTGGTCTTCCATGGTGTGTGTGTGTCCACCCTCTAGCAGCTCTGGCATCAGAGCCTGGTCTTCCATGGTGTGTGTGTGTGTCCATCCTCTAGCAGCTCTGGCGTCAGAGCCTGGTCTTCCATGGTGTGTGTGTGTGTCCATCCTCTAGCAGCTCTGGCGTCAGAGCCTGGTCTTCCATGGTGTGTGTGTGTCCATCCTCTAGCAGCTCTGGCATCAGAGCCTGGTCTTCCATGGTGTGTGTGTGTGTCCATCCTCTAGCAGCTCTGGCATCAGAGCCTGGTCTTCCATGGTGTGTGTGTGTGTCCATCCTCTAGCAGCTCTGGCATCAGAGCCTGGTCTTCCATGGTGTGTGTGTGTGTCCATCCTCTAGCAGCTCTGGCGTCAGAGCCTGGTCTTCCATGGTGTGTGTGTGTGTCCATCCTCTAGCAGCTCTGGCATCAGAGCCTGGTCTTCCATGGTGTGTGTGTGTGTCCATCCTCTAGCAGCTCTGGCGTCAGAGCCTGGTCTTCCATGGTGTGTGTGTGTCCATCCTCTAGCAGCTCTGGCATCAGAGCCTGGTCTTCCATGGTGTGTGTCCACCCTCTAGCAGCTCTGGCATCAGAGCCTGGTCTTCCATGGTGTGTGTGTGTGTCCATCCTCTAGCAGCTCTGGCATCAGAGCCTGGTCTTCCATGGTGTGTGTGTGTCCATCCTCTAGCAGCTCTGGCATCAGAGCCTGGTCTTCCATGGTGTGTGTGTGTCCATCCTCTAGCAGCTCTGGCATCAGAGCCTGGTCTTCCATGGTGTGTGTGTGTCCATCCTCTAGCAGCTCTGGCATCAGAGCCTGGTCTTCCATGGTGTGTGTGTGTCCACCCTCTAGCAGCTCTGGCATCAGAGCCTGGTCTTCCATGGTGTGTGTGTGTCCACCCTCTAGCAGCTCTGGCATCAGAGCCTGGTCTTCCATGGTGTGTGTGTGTCCACCCTCTAGCAGCTCTGGCATCAGAGCCTGGTCTTCCATGGTGTGTGTGTGTCCACCCTCTAGCAGCTCTGGCATCAGAGCCTGGTCTTCCATGGTGTGTGTGTGTCCACCCTCTAGCAGCTCTGGCATCAGAGCCTGGTCTTCCATGGTGTGTGTCCACCCTCTAGCAGCTCTGGCATCAGAGCCTGGTCTTCCATGGTGTGTGTGTGTCCACCCTCTAGCAGCTCTGGCATCAGAGCCTGGTCTTCCATGGTGTGTGTGTCCATCCTCTAGCAGCTCTGGCATCAGAGCCTGGTCTTCCATGGTGTGTGTCCACCCTCTAGCAGCTCTGGCATCAGAGCCTGGTCTTCCATGGTGTGTGTGTGTGTCCACCCTCTAGCAGCTCTGGTGTCAGAGCCTGGTCTTCCATGGTGTGTGTGTGTGTCCATCCTCTAGCAGCTCTGGCATCAGAGCCTGGTCTTCCATGGTGTGTGTGTGTCCATCCTCTAGCAGCTCTGGCGTCAGAGCCTGGTCTTCCATGGTGTGTGTGTGTCCATCCTCTAGCAGCTCTGGCGTCAGAGCCTGGTCTTCCATGGTGTGTGTGTGTCCATCCTCTAGCAGCTCTGGCATCAGAGCCTGGTCTTCCATGGTGTGTGTCCACCCTCTAGCAGCTCTGGCATCAGAGCCTGGTCTTCCATGGTGTGTGTGTGTGTCCACCCTCTAGCAGCTCTGGCGTCAGAGCCTGGTCTTCCATGGTGTGTGTGTCCATCCTCTAGCAGCTCTGGCGTCAGAGCCTGGTCTTCCATGGTGTGTGTGTGTGTGTCCATCCTCTAGCAGCTCTGGCATCAGAGCCTGGTCTTCCATGGTGTGTGTGTGTGTCCATCCTCTAGCAGCTCTGGCATCAGAGCCTGGTCTTCCATGGTGCGTGTGTGTGTCCATCCTCTAGCAGCTCTGGCGTCAGAGCCTGGTCTTCCGTGGGATATTAGCTTAGCAGATGTTGGAGGTGAGGACCCCGTTCCTTTCCTGGGGTCGTGGGACTCCTTCCCAAGCCCAAGGTCACCAAGAGGAGCTAACATCCTCCTGCGCTCTGTGGGATCCGGCCCTTTACCATGTTGATGTTTTTACAGTCCCCACAGTCCTAGGCTTACTTATGCCTCTGCTTAGTGAGTGTCTCTCAGTGGGGAGGGGGGAGAGAGAGACGGAAAGAGAGGGATGGAAGTGAAGGGAAAGATGGAGTGACAAACAAACTTAGAAGAGAATGAATAAAAGTGTGAGTCTGAGATGGAGGAAGGGACTGGAGGAAGGGACTGGAGGAAGGGTAAGGGACTGGGGGGGGGCGAAGGGACGGGACTGGGGGGGCGAAGGGACGGGACTGGGGGGGCGAAGGGAAGGGACTGGGGGGGCGAAGGGACGGGACTTGGGGGGCGAAGGGACGGGACTGGGGGGGCGAAGGGACGGGACTGGGGGGCGAAGGGACGGGACTAAGGAAGAAGGGAGGCCATGTCTGAGGTTGCAGAACAGGCCTCTGAACTCAGTGACCAGGAAAAAGGGCTTATTTCATTGGCCACAGACACTGTGCACGAGGGAAAAGGCAAGGCAAGAAATGCAGTACAAGCTTAAGGCTATTTGATGAACACAAATAGGATTGTTTTGGTGTTATTACTCAGTGAAAAAGTTAAGGGAGACTGGCTATTCCTTGGTTGCTGCAATCATGCACATTTGGCTCCCTATTTACAGTAGGAAGCAAACCAAACAAATCACCTCAAAGACAGAAGACTCCACTGCATGTTAATCTAAACATGTTTTCTGTTTGCAAAGGAAGAATGTTATTTCTGACAAAGACCATTTTAAATGGTTGTCAGGTTACTCTCATGGCACCAGCCCCCACTGATGCCCTTAGCGGGTGTTAGTCTGTTTACACAGCAGTGTGCCAATGCTGGGCTTACCACTGTGCTTCTGCTCGCTGGCATTGGAGTTGAGTTAGGCTTGGGCGGTATCCAGATTTTCAGATCGTCATACCGTCCTTCTCTCATCCCGGGATTTATGGTATTACCGGCATAGCATACAAAGGGGCGCTAAAAACAAAAGCCCATTGGGCTATATTACCAGAATGCTAACAAAATTAGCACAAACTAATAGCGAAATCACATAGATGCTGTTAGCTAAATGCTAACGAGCTAAAACTAACACACTAATTGCAAAGATGGGCAAATCCAGCTCATGAAGTTATACAGCGTAGCCAGTAGCTACCGAATGTCTTTTTCGGTGCGTGTGGACATTTATGAGAGCGATTGTGCAAATGAACAAAGTTGTGAGGCATGCTTTTCTAAAGGAAGAGCAGCATGTTTACACGGAGCAGAGGGGAGAAGAACGGAGGACCAAAAAAATGGCAGCTGTACAGAACTCATCCAGAACTCTTTGACTTATATCAGAAAGGCTTTCTGCTAGATCTGAGGGTAAACTTTTAGTAGTGAATTGCCTACAAGCGTAACTTCATCACCTCATGTCCGCCACACACCAGAGACTGATAGATATAAACTCAGCAAATAAAGAAACGTCCCTTTTTCAGGACCTTGTCTTTCAAAGATAATTTGTAAAAATCCAAATAACTTCACAGATCTTCATTGTAAAGGGTTTAAACACTGTTTCCCATGCTTGTTCAATGAACCATAAACAATTAATGAACATGCACCTGTGGAACGGTCGTTAAGACACCAACAGCTTACAGAAGGTAGGCAACTAATGTCACTGTTATGAAAACTTAGGACACTAAAGAGGCCTTTCCACTGACTCTGGAGAACACCAAAAGAAAGATGCCCAGAGTCCCTGTTCATCTGCGTGAACGTGCCTTAGGCATGCTGCAAGGAGGCATGAGGACTGCAGATGTGGCCAGGGCAATAAATTGCAATGTCCGTACTGTGAGACACCTAAGACAGTGCTACAGGGAGACAGGATGGACAGCTGATCGTCCTTGCAGTGGCAGACCACGTGTAACAACACCTGCACAGGATCGGTACATCCGAACATCACACCTGCGGGACAGGTACAGGATGGCAACAACAACTGCCCGAGTTACACCAGGAACGCACAATCCCTCCATCAGTGCTCAGACTGTCCGCAATAGGCTGAGAGAGGCTGGACTGAGGGTTTGTAGGCCTGTTGTAAGGCAGGTCCTCACCAGACATTACCGACAACAACGTCACCTATGGGCACAAACCCATCGTCGCTGGACCAGACAGGACTGGTGGTTTTGTCTCACCAGGGGGGATAGTCAGATTCGCATTTATCGTCGAAGGAATGAGCGTTACACTGAGGCCTGTACTCTGGAGCGGGATCGATTTGGAGGTGGATGGTCCGTCATGGTCTGGGGCGGTGTGTCACAGCGTCATCGGCCTGAGCTTGTTGTCATTGCAGGCAATCTCAACGCTGTGCGTTACAGGGAAGACATCCTCCTCCCTCATGCGTTACCCTTCCTGCAGGCTCATCTTGACATGACCTTCCAGCATGATAATGCCACCAGCCATACTGCTCGTTCTGTGCGTGATTTCCTGCAAGACAGGAAAGTCGGTGTTCTTCCATGGCCAGCGAAGAGCCCGGATCTCAATCCCATTGAGTCTGGGACGTCTGGGACCTGTTGGGACCCCCCACCCCAGAAATGTCCGGGACCTGTTGGGACCCCCCACCCCAGAAATGTCTGGGAACCTGCAGATGCCTTGGTGGAAGAGTGGCTTAACATCTCACAGCAAGAACCGGCAAATCTGGTGCAGTCCATGAGGAGGAGATGCACTGCAGTACTTAATGCAGCTGGTGGCCACACCAGATACTGACCGTTACTTTTGATTTTGACCCCCCTCCCATCCTTTGTTAAGGGACACATTATTCCATTTCTGTTTGTCACATGTCTGTGGAACTTGTTCAGTTTGTCTCAGTTGTTTAATCTTGTTATGTTCATACAAATATTTACACATGTTAAGTTTGCTGAAAAAAAATAATATTTTTTTGCTGAGTTTAGAACGCTATGGACTCAGTAGTTCTCTTTCTGCCGTTGTGCTATTTACAAACAAACACGTGGCTCAACTGTTCTGGGGAACTACGGTAAGCTTCATACTGTAAAATATTGTGACAGGTGAAATGAAGAACGCAATTTGCTTTATGTTGCTTTAACGTATTCCCCCAGTTGACTGCAGTTATTAACTTTAAAAAGTAGCTCCACATATTCAAATTTATTGAAACTTTTTGTTTTGACGGTATAATATCCTGGGGATATATCCAAAAACCCTGGTATACGGTATATCCGTTACACCGCCCAGCCTATTTGGTGACATTACTCTTAGTCAGCTGCACGCCAGGCGGTACCTATACAATAGGATTCACTTAAATCATCTCCTTTTCCTTGTCTCCTAATAGAAGGTAGAGAGTAGCCTACCAGGTGGAGTAAATAAGCACTCTCTCCTTGACGTGTATGGAGAGGCCTCACGGAAGTATTCTGCCTTGCCATTGTCCTGCTAGACTATAGTCTAACCTCTGGTCTCCACAAAAAGATGAATCAAAGACTTTAAATCTATGTGAGTGGAATCGGTTTTAGAATCATGCACCTCAAGTGCGGATCTTTGCAACCGTTTCGCCCTTTCCCCCCCTTATCTGAGAATATGTATAGCACTCATTCACCAAGGATATCATCGATGTTCTGCTATCGAAATGACTATTTCCCATTTTGGAATTTTCTTATCCCCTCTCCTGTCTTCAGTGAGTGTAATCCATTTGCCAAGAAAATGCTACATGGTATTTAGCTAGCAGCAAGGCAGACGGTTGAAACCTTAGATGCAACGTGTGATGTTTGAAAGGCTCTTTTGGACATGTAACACCGCCCCGTGCAGACTGTAAAGGGATGTCTCTTCTATAGCACACAGTGTTCTGTTGGAAACCTCTGAACTCTATTTCTCACCTGGCTGACATCATCCGTTCTTAGCCTGTTTGGAACACAATAGTGTTGAGCAACGATACACCTGATACTCACGCTTCAATTCTCACTATTTGCTATTATGAAATGGCATGCTGAGATGTTTTCTCTGGAGAGGCCTGTCCAGTTTAAATTAAGTGTGGGAAGCAGATGTGAGTACGTTGTTGGCTGCTGAAGTTAAGAAGTCCTCCCATGTCTTTTTCTGTTATGGTTTTTGAACTGCCTAATTTGGTCTTCAACCACTGTCCAATCCAATAATTTCCCTAGCACCTGGTTATTTGGCTAGAAAGTTGTGGATAATCTTTATGTAATAACCCTCATGTTTGACTTCAAGTGATCCGCTCCCCTCTCGATCTAGGGTAAATCCAAAACAGCTTGATCTACCTCCCAGTATTTTCCAAAGGAAAGATCTCTATCCCAAAAACATGGTACTCTGGAATAATGTTGTGAAAGTACATTTTTCAGTCTGTCAGTTCATTTCTAGTCAAGTTTCAGTACTCCTCCTGCGCTAAACATAACTCCAGACTCTGGAGGTCACCCATCAACTCACGCTAATGTTGGAGAAAGAGCTTAAACCCCTCTCTCTGATCTCAAAGTGACTCTGCCTTGGCTGTACAGGCCCACTGCTGCGTTTCACTGTCATCATTAAGCCCAGTATGACATCTCTGCCAGTTTGTTCTGCCACAGGTGTCGACAGTCTCTGCACGTTCTTCTTCTGAAATGTGCCACAGGTCCCGCCCTGCCCATTCTTCTTTAATTGACTGTATTCTGGGACATAATGAACACAAAGGAAGTGGTGGAGCTGTGTCTGGGCGTGGTAGACAGATGGAGAGACGATTAGGTCAGAATTTTGATGTGTCTTAGGTGCCAGCCGGACGGTTAACGCCATTAGGGATCCATTAGGGAGGGGAGTCAGAGAGGGTGGTGATGGTGCTACTGAAGGCTGCTGGGCTGGATTCAGAAGCACCACTGTACATGTGTGTTTCAGCCTTCATGCATATAACAATTATAGGACTGCAAAAAGCACCATGTTGTCTATCTTTCAGTCAACTCATTAGGCTTAATTCGTACTGAATCTAAATGTTTAATGTCTGCTATCGAGGCCCTGAGTCATGCTGGAGGATTTGTCCCATTTTGGGTGGATTTTCTGTCTGATCTCTGATGCGACTGACCTCATCTGCTTCTTTAGCAGTGCCAGTTGTTGAGCAATATGCTCTTTAGTGACTCAATACCACCTTTCTGTGATGGCTTACAAGTGACTCCCAGTTAGCCATTTTCCACCTGACACCCAAACACACAGTACCCCTGTACCCCTCACCCATACAGGTGAGCAGCACCCCAGGGTCGTGTGTGTGTGTTAATGTTGTCACGGTACCAGTATCACGATACTGCGATACCAGATTTTCCATGACAAAAAGGAAAACCCAAAGCAGACAAGTCTATGGTCCTCTAAAAACTACTACTTCATGTTCAATATGGTGTGCTACAGCTTGGAAAATAAACATGGGATTCTAAGTGACATCATCAGGGTGTTTGTCTCCAACATTAGGACTGTTTAATTTCCTTGTTACCGTACCTCTGAGTACCGCCGTACTGGCATTGTGACAACCCTAGTGTGTGTGTGTGTGTCCTCAGGGGGCACTGTGTGTCTCCCGTGGATCCTGTACATGTGAGTGTGTGTGATCACGGGGCCTCTGCTTGGCTTGCGTCCCCTGGGCTTCGCACGTCACATCCTCAGGATAGAAAATAGATTTGGTTTCACTGGAGACCGGCTGCTAGGGTTGCGTCAATCAGGAAAGTGCATTGTCGCCATGACAACGGCCACTCATCCACCCCATGCTGGATCTGAGTCTCGCTCGCTCGCTCTCTCCTCTGTTTTGAAACTGTTCATATCTGGCCCTTTAACCTTCTTCCTCACTTGTTGCTCACTAGCCGTTCTCCATTCTCTCTTTTATACGTGATGACATGGGGATTAGCCTCCTACTTTATTCATGTAAGATATGTTAGTCATTCACCTTGCTATTTCTTCTGGAGTGTTCTCTTATTTTCTCTTATAAACACGTTACCTTTGGTCCTGCCATTTTAACTTCTGCTCCTGTTAGCTTCTCCCCTCTCAACCTCTGTAACACACTGAGTGGTGAAATGGCTTTTAGTGCTGCCGTCATTATTGAGCCTGGCTAGCAGTGTAATAGTAATTACACCCCTGAGTGTATGATTAGTGAAACAGCCCCGTGGTAATCAAAAAGATGTGTCCAGTCATACAGGGGGGAGAAAACACCGGCCAGTTGGACTGTTCCAGTACCCCTCCCTCCCCCTACACCACCAAGGTGTTAACGTAGGCAGAATGTATTTGAACTCTTGGATAAGAATAGTTCCTCTGCCAAGGCCAGAGTGATGGGCTGGGTTACATCACACTACAGACCCACTGTGAGATCAGTGTTTCCCCTACATCGTTTCCCCCCCTAGGCAGGTTGCAAAGTCCCCCAAAGCTACACCCAAGGCCACAAACAAACACCGCAACATTCATTTCAAACCAATTTGGTTTTATGTTTGGGGGTAGAGAGAGGGGAAGCACCCATGTAATTGTAGGAGAAGTGCTGCTTAGAAGCCTGCTGATTTTTGTCCCATTTCTGGACATGTAGCCTGTGTTGTGCTGTCCTACTACTGACAGACAGTATGAATCAATCACAGATATCTAAGGTGGAGGCCAAAGGAGTGGCAGGCAGGACAGCTGGAAGGCAAACATAAAGCCAGTTGAACTGTACTGACTGGATTCAGTCTTCCACTGGCCTGTCTGTCAGTCTGTTCAGTCTTCCACTGGCCTGTCTGTCCTGTCTGTTCAGTCTTCCACTGGCCTGTCTGTCTGTTCAGTCTTCCACTGGCCTGTCTGTCTGTTCAGTCTTCCACTGGCCTGTCTGTCTGTCTTCAGTCTTCCACTGGCCTGTCTGTCTGTTCATTCTTCCACTGGCCTGTCTGTCTGTCTATTCCGTCTTCCACTGGCCTGTCTGTCTGTCTATTCTGTCTTCCACTGGCCTGTCTGTCTGTCTATTCTGTCTTCCACTGGCCTGTCTGTCTGTCTATTCTGTCTTCCACTGGCCTGTCTGTCTGTCTATTCTGTCTTCCACTGGCCTGTCTGTCTATTCTGTCTTCCACTGGCCTGTCTGTCTATTCTGTCTTCCACTGGCCTGTCTGTCTATTCTGTCTTCCACTGGCCTGTCTGTCTATTCTGTCTTCCACTGGCCTGTCTGTCTATTCTGTCTTCCACTGGCCTGTCTGTCTATTCTGTCTTCCACTGGCCTGTCTGTCTATTCTGTCTTCCACTGGCCTGTCTGTCTATTCTGTCTTCCACTGGCCTGTCTGTCTATTCTGTCTTCCACTGGCCTGTCTGTCTATTCTGTCTTCCACTGGCCTGTCTGTCTATTCTGTCTTCCACTGGCCTGTCTGTCTATTCTGTCTTCCACTGGCCTGTCTGTCTATTCTGTCTTCCACTGGCCTGTCTGTCTATTCTGTCTTCCACTGGCCTGTGTCTATTCTGTCTTCCACTGGCCTGTCTGTCTATTCTGTCTTCCACTGGCCTGTCTGTCTATTCTGTCTTCCACTGGCCTGTCTGTCTATTCTGTCTTCCACTGGCCTGTCTGTCTATTCTGTCTTCCACTGGCCTGTCTGTTTATTCTGTCTTCCACTGGCCTGTCTGTCTATTCTGTCTTCCACTGGCCTGTCTGTCTATTCTGTCTTCCACTGGCCTGTCTGTCTATTCTGTCTTCCACTGGCCTGTCTGTCTATTCTGTCTTCCACTGGCCTGTCTGCCTGTCTATTCCGTCTTCCACTGGCCTGTCTGCCTGTCTATTCCGTCTTCCACTGGCCTGTCTGCCTGTCTATTCCGTCTTCCACTGGCCTGTCTGTCTGTCTGTCTATTCCGTCTTCCACTGGCCTGTCTGTCTGTCTGTCTATTCCGTCTTCCACTGGCCTGTCTGTCTGTCTATTCAGTCTTCCACTGGCCTGTCTGTCTCTATTTGTCTTTCTGTTGAGTCTCCTCCTCTCAGCCTCCTAGGGAGAGACTGGGTCTTATTAACAGGCAGTGAGTGGTCTGTGGGCCTGAGATCCTTGGTCCTTTTTCTGTGTGTCTGTGGCCGTTGCCCCCACCTGCTGTCACCTGCATTTGTTATGACATTGTGGTTAAACGGACTAAAACTGTTAGCAGGTCATAGGTCGGCCACCCGCCACCGTCACTTACAGCTCGATGACATATGGCTTTAAAGATTTTACAGTCTAGCCACTCTACCTTTTCTGCTAGATGCAGTTAGATAAGCCCAATAAAAAAAGCTCAGGATTGCCCTAGTCTGTGTGGCCAGCTGTGGAGAACTGTAAGCCAGGGGAGCGACGCTAGGCTGGCCCTTCAATCCCTCACTCATCAGTTATATAGATTATCTTAATCCTATCATGGAACTGTAACAGCAATGTTTGTGATAGCTGTACTGTTACCGTAATGTTTGTGATAGCTGTACTGTTACCGTAATGTTTGTGATAGCTGTACTGTAACAGTAAAAAAATTGTCAGAGACTTCAGCCACCCAAGTCATAGACTGTTCTCTCTTCTACCGGAGCGCCAAGTCTGGGGCCAAAAGGCTCCTGAACAGCTTCTATACCAAAGCCATAAAACTGCTCAACAGTTAATCAAATGGCTGCCCGGACTATTTACATTGACCTCCTCTTTTATTTTGTTCTGTTGCACATACATTCTTGCACTGGCTCTGTGTACGCTCACTGGACTCCAACACACTCACACGTACTACACTGACACACATACACATTCAGTACCAGTCAAAAGTTTGGACACAGCTACTCATTCCAGGGTCTTTCTTTATTTTTTACTGTTTTCTACCTTGTAAAATAATAGTGAAGACATCAAAACTATGTGCAAAGCTGTCATCAGGGCAAAGGGTGGCTACTTTGAAGAATCTCAAATATAAAATATATTTTGATTTGTTTAACACTTTTTGGTTACTACAGTACATGATTCCATATGTGTTATTTCATAGTTTTGATGTCTTCACTATTATTCTACAATGTAGAAAATAGTAAAATAAAGAAAAACCCTTGAATGAATAGTTGTCCAAACTTTTGACTGGTACTGTATTTCTGAATAGGCTAACTGACATAATAAATAGTTGTTCCCAGACCACCACAAGCACCCAATCCCGTGTTTGAGCTCAGGTTTGTTTAGTTCCCCCTTACCAACATACTCCTGACATCATAGGGTGTTTTTAAACATATGGAGCACCATTTGTCAGCCGTAGATATTCATGCTTGGTGAAAAATGGCCAAATATACTTGTTAAAACATTGGCCTTGGGTTTATCAAGCTGCCATTTTCTATGGGCCTGTCTATAGACACTGGTGGCCTCTGACATTGTCAACAGAGCACAAGTTGGGTCAGGCATTCGTATAGGGTCCGCTCAAGTGCCCAGGGAAATAGCCCTATCAGAATCACAGGAATCCTAAAGGAGGAACATGGGGCTTGTCTGTATATTGCAGCGTGTATTTATCTGCGACTAATAATGGTTATTATCTTTGAGTTATAACTCAACAAAACTTAATGAAAACTTCATGTTATGGTGCCTCGTTTCTTGAGTTAGGTTTGGCTATTTGGTTCCTGCAGTGGTATGTAGGCTATTGCTAAATGACTGTAAACTTGTGACGATTTATATTGTTATTTTGTTTTCTTACACATGACATGCCATCCCAGTTGGTTAAAATGTCATTCAAATTTTTTTACAACCAGAAATGGTTGCAACAATGTAATTTCAACAGTTTTTTCCCACTGGTATGTGTCTTGTTTTGGAGCTATTAGGCTGCGTTTACACAGGCAGCCCAATTCTAATATTTAGTCAATTTATTGACAAAAGATCTGATTGGTAAAGAAACCAATTAGTGGAAAAATGTAAGAATTGGGCTGCCTGTGTTAACACAGCCTCAGGCCAGGCTATGAGGTAGCTTGTCCTAGCAGTGTGGTCATGTCCCAGTAAGGTTTCTAGTCCTAGTATGTTCTAAGGAGCTGTCAGTCTGTTTTACCCAGATCAGCTCTGACGTGGCTGCGTCATTGCTAGCCTGACGATGTGTGACAGCGCATTAGGCCTACTGTTTAACGGGATTATCACCATGGAGTTACCCAGGGTTACCGTGAGCCAGCACTTAGTGACGCTGTAGATGTACAGTACTTCCTGGTTGTCCTTATCCAGCTCACACCCTGACCTGATACATTTCTGGCAGAGGCTGGTGGTTCTCGAAGAAGGTTCCCCTGTGAGATATCAACCATAGCTTCGCCTCACAATCCTAGCTACATTGACTAGAAGCAGGGAAAAGGCAAAACTGGCTTTAGCTCAGTGTCTAGTGGGAAACTTCCTCCTGCTCTGGCTGGTGTTGGTGGCACCAAGCTGGCTCCTGATATGATGATAATGGCGCCGACAGATGGTCGCCTCGCTTCAGGTCCTTAGAAAACTATGCAGTTATTCATTTTTTTTAATGTATTCTTACTTTGTTAGCCCAGAAAATCTCAAGTGTTATTACATACAGCCGGGAAGAAGTGTTGGATATAAAAGCGATGTCAACTTACCATCATTGCGACCAGGAATACGTCTTTCCCGAAGCGGATCCTTTGTTCTGAACTACACCCTGGACATGCGATCTTATCCCAGAGGCCCGACCCAAAACAACGCGGTCGCCGCAGGAGTGTCAGATGGAGCGGCCTACTGGTCAGACTCAGAAGGCGAGCACACCATCCACCGCTTCCTAGCATATTACTCGCCAATGTCCAATCTCTAGAAAACAAGGTGGATGAAATTAGGGCACGAGTTGCCTTCCAGAGAGACATCAGAGATTGTAACATTCTCTGTTTCACGGAAACATGGCTCACTCGGGATACGTTGTCAGTCGGTACAGCCACCCGGTGTCTTCACGAGTCGCGCCGACAAACAAACATCTCTCTGGTAAAAAGGAACTCAAGTCCTTTTGCTCATCTGACCTCGAATTCCAAGAGAATTCTCTTTGATTATAGTCACAGCCGTGTATATCCCCCCCGTCAGCCCTGAAAGAACTTCATTGGACTCTATGTAAACTGGAAACCATACATCCTGAGGCTGCATTTATTGTAGCTGGGGATTTTAACAAAGCTAACCTAAGATCAATACTCCCTAAATTCTATCAGCATATCGAATGGGCGACACGAGCTGGCAGAATTCTGTATCATTGCTACTCGAACCTCCGATGCATACAAAGCCCTCCCGCGCCCTTTCTTCGGCAAATCTGACCGTGAATACATTTTGTTGCTCCCAGCCTATAGACAGAAACTAAATGAGGAAACGCCCGTGCACACTAACATAGAGAGGCTGCTGCCAACATACTGACTCAAATCTCTGGCTACTTAAGTAAATGGACTTAATTAAGCTATCACTAGTCACTTTAAATAACGCCACTTTAATAATATTTACATATCCTACATTACTCATCTCATATGTGTATATACTATATTCTATACCATCTACTGCATCTTGCCTATGCCGCACGCCATCGCTCATCCATATATTTATATGTACATATTCTTATTCATTCCTTTACATTTGTGTCTAATTGTGTGTATAAGGTAGTTAGAATTTGTTAGATTACTTGTTAGATATTACTGCATAGTCGGAACTAGAAGCACCAGCATTTCGCTATACTCGCTATGCTCGCTTTAACATCTGCTAACCATGTGTATGTGACCAATAACATTATATTTGATCAGTATTGGTACATAGGTCACTTGGCAAGGTGACACACACGAGACTGCTGTACTTTAGCTTTGACCTCTTGTGTTTCTGCCGTCTCAGTTTTATCATGATACGACTGATTAGAAATGTAATTGTGCTAGAAGGCATGTTTGGACTCGATCCCTTTCTCAAATAGTCAGTTCTAACTGGGTTGTGCTGAGTCAGTGTATGAGTGTAGCTAACCGCTTTGTGTTTCTCTCCTTCCAGGGCTCCAGAGATCATCCTGGGCCTGCCCTTCTGTGAAGCCATCGACATGTGGTCCCTGGGCTGTGTGATCGCTGAGCTCTTCCTGGGCTGGCCCCTCTACCCAGGGGCCCTGGAGTACGACCAGGTAAATAAGCCTGTTATAATGAACTGTAGTGTATTGTTACATTGCTGTACACCCTCCTCTGAGGCTCACTGGTCCAGATCATAAGAACTGTAGACCTCCTTCCTTTTCCTCCTCCTATTCCCTTCACATCTTCTCATTCGCTCCTTCTTGAAGTTCCTTTATCTCCTCCTCCTCCTCGAAGTTCCTTTATCTCCTCCAACCCTTTTCTTCCTGCTCGCACACTCTCTTTAGTCTACTGTCCTCCTCCATCTCCTCCCCTCCACTTTCCTCTGTTCTCCTCTCTAGCTGAGTGAAGTCTGTCTTGTCCCTCCTACTGTACTCTAACAGTGTGCGTTCATGCTATGAGGTGATTGCTTGTGTTAGGACATTGACTCAGACCTCCCACTCCTCCATAGCCCTGTTATTAACGTTTTACTCCTGCTGGGTTCTCAAGATGATCGGGCTGAATCCTGCAGTGACCTGTGGAGAAGGGAGGGGGAGGCACTGGAAATGAGAAAGGGAGAGGGGAGGAGAAGGAGATAAAGGATAATATACTGTACTGGGACTGCTTGAGGCAGCAGGGGTGGAAAGGAGGGAGAGATTCAGAAAGGGAGAGAGAGTTTGGAAGGGGAAATATTGATGAAGAAATAAATGAACATAGTGTGTGGGAATGAATTGAGAGGGTAGAGAGGAGTGAGAGACGGAGGAGGGAGTGACAGGCAGCGACAGGCCCAGATTAGTGCCGTATTTCCTGGCCACCGCCGGCGGGGGAGGGCTCCCCTGTGGATGTGCCAGTGGCGGCAGGCAGGGCGGAGGTGTGGATGGTCTCTCCCCATGACTGATGGCATAGCAGGCTGGAGGTGATGGATCCCCCCAGCGGAGCCCTGAACAGCAGCTGCCCAGAGTTAAATGAATCTGGGGCTTACGTTGAACGGCTTTCCCCCCCGCCCTGGAGACCCATCCACAGCAAGCCTTTCAGTCCAGCCCCAACCTTTCCTATACATTACCCTGCAGTACACCCCCTAAGCCCCCTCTGCAGATGGACTGTGTCCTCGCCAAAGTATTTTTACTTCCCAGCATCATTTTTCACGCTTTCCGCTCCGGCCCCAGAGGCAGGAGGGATAACTCGACACCTCCCGAAGAGATTTGACTTGAGCACGGCAGCACTAAATGTAATTCATCTGTTTTTATAGGGGCAGATCACAATGCCCCAAAGCCGCATTACACAGACAGAACCTCGGTGGAGCCTCCTCTGAGGGAGTGAACCAACGACAGGCCTGACCGCTGGTGCCAGAGGCCTGACCGCTGGTGCCAGAGGCCTGACCGCTGGTGCCAGAGGCCTGACCGCTGGTGCCAGAGGCCTGACCGCTGGTGCCAGAGGCCTGACCGCTGGTGCCAGAGGCCTGACCGCTGGTGCCAGAGGCCTGACCGCTGGTGCCAGAGGCCTGAAGGAAAGCCTCTCAAAGAGATTAGAGGAAAGAAGGAGATACGGAGAGGGAAGCCAAGGAGCAGGGAGGAGATACGGAGAGGGGGGCCAAGGAGCAGGGAGGAGATACGGAGAGGGAAGCCAGGGAACAGGGGGGAGATACGGAGAGTGAAGCCAGGGAACAGGGAGGAGATACGGAGTGGGAAGCCAAGGAACAGGAAGCCAAGGAACGCCACTGACCTACCACTGTTACTAACGCCACTGACCTACCACTGTTACTAAAGCCACTAACCTACCACTGTTACTAACGCCACTGACCTACCACTGTTACTGACGCCACTGACCTACCGCTACGTTACTGACGCCACTGACCTACCGCTACGTTACTGACGCCACTGACCTACCGCTACGTTACTGACGCCACTGACCTACCGCTACGTTACTGACGCCACTGACCTACCGCTACGTTACTGACGCCACTGGCCTACCACTGTTACTACCACCACTGGCCTACCACTGTTACTAACGCCACTGACCTACCACTGTTACTAACGCCACTGCTCTACCACTGTTACTAACGCCACTGCTCTACCACTGTTACTAACGCCACTGCTCTACCACTGTTACTAACGCCACTGGCCTACCACTGTTACTAACGCCACTGACCTACTGCTACGGTACTACCGCCGCTGACCTACAGTCTCTCTCTCTGGCCAGCTATCATCTAGTGTACGCGCCTCAGTCAGTTATCATACCCATGCCCTGTGGGCGTTCACATGGACATTAACAGGTGTACTTTAATCCATGCCCTGTGGGCGTTCACATGGACATTAACAGGTGTACTTTAATCCATGCCCTGTGGGCGTTCACATGGACATTAACAGGTGTACTTTAATCCATGCCCTGTGGGCGTTCACATGGACATTAACAGGTGTACTTTAATCCATGCCCTGTGGGCGTTCACATGGACATTAACAGGTGTACTTTAATCCATGCCCTTTGACACTAACCCCCCCTCCCCTCCCAGGGTGTAGGGTGTCACCATGGGCCCCGGGGGCAAGATGACTGGAGCCAAAGGGGCTGCCGTCACCCCTCATTCCCAGCATGGGGTCTAGTTCCATCCCACACAGCAGAATGTATTTATAACCCTCCTCCTCCTCGCCTCTTCCTCCGTATCTCACCTCTCAGCCACGTCTAACCTTCTTTCAACATTTGGGCAATGTTTCAACAACCGTGATATATGGCGCTATAGGATAGGGCCCTGGTAGTGTCCCCAATCAGCTCCCTCTCTCTCCCTCTTTCTCTCTACCTCTCTCTCCCTCTTTCTCTCTACCTCTCTCTCTGTCTGTGTGTTGTACTGCAGGGATGGTTTTGTATGGTGGGTTGTTTTTGTCCTAGGAAGGCTGCAGTGAAACACCTTCCATGGAAATAAGTTTTTCCCTTCAGAGAGGCATTCTTCTCACTCGCACGTACACATGCACTCGCACGTACACATGCACTCGCACGTACACATGCACTCGCACGTACACATGCACTCGCACGTACACATGCACTCGCACGTACACATGCACTTGCGCACGTACACATGCACTTGCGCACGTACACATGCACTTGCGCACGTACACATGCACTTGCGCACGTACACATGCACTTGCGCACGTACACATGCACTTGCGCACGTACACATGCACTTGCGCACGTACACATGCACTTGCGCACGTACACATGCACTTGCGCACGTACACATGCACTTGCGCACGTACACATGCACTTGCGCACGTACACTTGCACTTGCGCACACTCGCACTCGCGCACGCACGCACTCGCACACGCACGCACTCACGCACTCGCACACGCACGCACTCGCACACGCACGCACTCACGCACTCGCACACGCACGCACTCGCACTCGCGCACGCACGCACTCGCATACGCACGCAATCGCATACGCACGCAATCGCATACGCACGCAATCGCATACGCACGCAATCGCATACACACATGCACTCACATTCAGTCGTGGCCAAAAGTTTTGAGAATGACAAATATTAATTTTCACAAAAGTCTGCTGCCTCAGTTTGTATGATGACAATTTGCATATACTCCAGAATGTTATGAAGAGTGATCAGATGAATTGCAATTAATTGCAAAGTCTCTCTTTGCCATGCAAATGGACTGAATCCCCCCAAAAAACATTTCCACTGCATTTCAGCCCTGCCACAAAAGGACCAGCTGACATCATGTCAGTGATTCTCTCGTTAACACAGGTGTGAGTGTTGACGAGGACAAGGCTGGAGATCACTCTGTCATGCTGATTGAGTTCGAATAACAGACTGGAAGCTTCAAAAAGAGGGTGGTGCTTGGAATCATTGGTCTTCCTCTATCAAACATGGTTACCTGCAAGGAAACACGTGCCGTCGTCATTGCTTTGCACAAAAAGGGCTTCACAGGCAAGGATATTGCTGCCAGTAAGATTGCACCTAAATCAACCATTTATCAGATCATCAAGAACTTCAAGGAGAGCGGTTCAATTGTTGTGAAGAAGGCTTCAGGGCGCCCAATAAAGTCCAGCAAGCACCAGGATCGTCTCCTAAAGTTGATTCAGCTGCGGGATCGGGGCACCACCAGTACAGAGCTTGCTCAGGAATGGCAGCAGGGAGGTGTGAGTGCATGAGGTGTGAGGCGAAGACTTTTGGAGGATGGCCTGGTGTCAAGAAGGGCAGCAAAGAAGCCACTTCTCTCCAGGAACAACATCAGGGACAGACTTATATTCTGCAAAAGGTACAGGGATTGGACTGCTGAGGACTGGGGTAATGTCATTTTCTCTTATGAATCCCCTTTCCGATTGTTGGGGCACCCGGAAAAAAGCTTGTCCGGAGAAGACAAGGTGAGCGCTACCATCAGTCCTGTGTCATGCCAACAGTAAAGCATCCTGAGACCATTCATGTGTGGGCTTGCTTCTAAGCCAAGGGAGTGGGCTCACTCAAAATTTTGCCTAAGAACACAGCCATGAATAAAGAATGGTACCAACACATCCTCCGAGAGCAACTTCTCCCAACCATCCAGGAACAGTTTGGTGACGAACAATGCCTTTTCCAGCATGATGGTGCACCTTGCCATAAGGCAAAAGTGATAACTAAGTGGCTCGGGGAACAAAACATTGATATTTTGGGTCCATGGCCAGGAAACTCCCCAGACCTTAATCCCATTGAGAACTTGTAGTCAATCCTCAAGAGGCGGTTGGACAAACAAAACCCCACAAACTCCAAGCATTGATTATGCAAGAATGGGCTGCCATCAGTCAGGATGTGACCCAGAAGTTAATTGACAGCATGCCAGGGCAGATTGCAGAGGTCTTGAAAAAGAAGGGTCAACACTGAAAATATTGACACTTTGCATCAACTTCATGTAATTGTCAATAAAAGCCTTTGACACTTATGAAATGCTTGTAATTATACTTCTTCAGTATTCCATAGTAACATCTGACAAAAATATCTAAAGACACTGAAGCAGCAAACTTTGTGGAAATTATTATTTGTGTCATTCTCAACTTTTGGCCACGACTGTACACATGCACTCGCATACACATGCACACAGAAACGTAGGCACGCAGGTAGGTATACACACACACTCAAGTAAACACACACACACACACAGTCTTCAGGCCAATGAGGTAGAGGAGGGCGGAGAGAGTGCAATGGAGAGGCGGAGAGAGTGCAGTAGAGGGAGAGGCGGAGAGAGTGCAGTAGAGGGAGAGGCGGAGAGAGTGCAGTAGAGGGAGAGGCGGAGGAGGGAGGAGGGCGGCGTGCAGTAGAGGCGGAGGAGGAGGAGGAGTAGAGAGGGTGTGACACCTGAGGCAGCAGTGTTTTATGAAGAGCTGTTTTAAGGCCACAGTGGGTGAGGTGTACTGCTGCAGACACTAAATGTTAATGTCAAGTCTTCATAGGAAGATGGTAACACCATGATGTAAGCACGAGGAATGGCAATGAGACCACTCCCTCATCTCTGCTCTGCCACCATCATCTCTGCTCTACCACCATCCCTCCCTCCCACACATGTACTTACATGCACATCAACTGCACACCCACTCGACATGCATGCACACACAAACACTGTATACACACACACACAAAACATTTATCCCGGGAGTGAACCTGGGTACACATCCTGTTTTTCTTCATTTCTAGGGCATTTGTCTCCGAGATGTTCTGACATATTTCAACCCTTCTCCATTACCAAGTCAGACTAAACATACAGTGCATTCAGAAAGTATTCAGACCCCTTGACTTTTTCCCCATTTTGTTATGTTACAGCCTTATTCTACAATTGATTAAATTGTTTTTTTCTCCCTCATCAATCTACAAGCAATACCCCATAATGACAAAGCAAAAACAGGTTTTTAGAATATTTTACAAATGTACAAAAAAATTACAAACTGAAATATCACATTTACATAAGTATTCAGACCCTTTACTCAGTACTTTGTTGAAGCACCTTTGGCAGAGATTACAGCCTTGAGTCTTCTTGGGTATGACGCTACAAGTTTGGCACACCTGTATTTGGGGAGTTTCTCCCATTCTTCTCTGTAGATCCCCTCAAGCTCTGTCAGGTTGGATGGGAAGCGTCGCTGCACAGCTATTTTCAGGTCTCTCCAGAGATGTTCAATCGGGTTCAAATCCGGGCTCTGGCTGGGCCACTCAAAGACATTCAGAGACTTGTCTCGAAGCCACTTCTGCATTGTCTTGGTTGTGTGCTTAGGGTTGTTGTCCTGTTGGAAGGTGAACCTTCGCCCCAGTCTGAGGTCCTGAACACTCTGGAGCAGGTTTTCAGGATCTCTGTGCTTTACTCCATCTTTCCCTCAATCCTGACTAGTCTTCCAGTCCCTGCCGCTGAAAAACATCCCCACAGCATGATGCTGCCACCACCATGCTTCACCGTAAGGATGGTATTGGCCAGATGATGAGCAGTGATTGGTTTCCTTGAGACGTGGCACTTGGCATTCAGGCCAAAGAGTTCAATCTTGGTTTCATCAGACCAGAGAATCTTGTTTCTCATGGTCAGAGTCCTTTAGGTGCCTTTTGGCAAACCCCAAAGCGGGCTGTCATGTGCGTTTTTACTAAGGAGTGGCTTCCGTCTGGCCACTTTACCATAAAGGCCTGATTGGTGGAGTGCTGCAGATGTTTGTACTTCTGAAAGGTTCTCCCATCTCCAAACAGGAACTCTGGAGCTCTGTAAGTGACCATCGGGTTCTTGGTCACCTCCCTGACCAAGGCCCTTCACCCCCGATTGCTCAGTTTGGCTGGGAGGCCAGCTCTAGGAAGAGTCTTGGTGGTTCCAAACTTCTTCCATTTAAGAATGATGGAGGCCCTGTGTTCTTGGGGACCTTCAATGCTGCAGACATTTTTTTGGTACCCTTCCCCAGATTTGTGCCTCGACACAATCCTGTCTCGGAGCTCTACGGACAATTCCTTCGATCTCTTGGCTTGGTTTTTGCTTTGACATGCACTGTCAACTGTGGGTACATTTACATTTACATTTAAGTCATTTAGCAGACGCTCTTATCCAGAGCGACTTACAAATTGGTGCATTCACCTTATGATATCCAGTGGAACAGCCACTTTACAATAGTGCATCTAACTCTTTTAAGGGGGAGGGGGGGGTTAGAAGGATTACTTTATCCTATCCTAGGTATTCCTTAAAGAGGTGGGGTTTCAGGTGTCTCCGGAAGGTGGTGATTGACTCCGCTGACCTGGCGTCGTGAGGGAGTTTGTTCCACCATTGGGGTGCCAGAGCAGCGAACAGTTTTGACTGGGCTGAGCGGGAACTGTACTTCCTCAGAGGTAGGGAGGCGAGCAGGCCAGAGGTGGATGAACGCAGTGCTCATATGGGTACTCATATGGACGTGTGTCTTTCCAAATCATGTCCAATCAAGTGAATTTACCACAGGTGGACATCTCAAGGATGATCAATGGAAACAAGTCCCATAGCAAAGGGTCTGAATACTTATGTAAATAAGGTATTTCTGTTGAAAAAAATTGATGTTTTAAATCCTGTTTTTGCGTTGTCGTTGTGGAATATTGTGTGTAGATTGATGAGGACAAGTGCTAGAATAAGGCTGTAACGTAACAAAGTGACGGTCTGAATACTTCCTGAAAGCATTGTAAGTGCGGTGGAGGATACCACAAATGCCCAAACTCCTCAGCAGTAAACAAACGAACAGAGAAAACAGGGCACGGCCTGTAATTACACTCGCAAAAACATTCCGTTATTTAGTTTTTCCTTTGGTGGAAAAAAATAAGAACAGAGTGCTTTCCGAATGCACTGCATATCCTCCTTCCCCATTACCAGGTCAGACTTGACATATTTCCTCCCTTCCCCATTACCAAGTCAGACTTGACATATTTCCTCCCTTCCCCATTACCAAGTCAGACTTGACATATTTCCTCCCTTCCCCATTACCAAGTCAGACTTGACATATTTCCTCCCTTCCCCATTTACCAAGTCAGACTTGACATATTTCCTCCCTTCCCCATTTACCAAGTCAGACTTGACATATTTCCTCCCTTCCCCATTTACCAAGTCAGACTTCACATATTTCCATCTGGTTTGCAGACAGGAAGGGAATAACTTTAACACTGACTGCCTGAGAGGGACACAACTGTAAACACATACAGGGTGCTCATGCTGCCAGTGTTCACCAGAGAAGCCATCTGATAAGAACAGTGTGTTTTATTAACTAGTGATGGTTGTAGCCTGCTGGTTGTGGGTTCAGAGGTCAAGACTTGTCTCTGTGTACAGGACACTTGAGGGATCCAATTTAAGATTTTATTTTTAATTGGTAAGATGTTAATCCTAGATGTATTGATGTGACTAAGTGGAGCTACACACACACCTCTTTATGTGTATATCATCTCGTCTCTATAATTGATTTTCTGTCTGTGTGTCTGCTTTGGCATTTAGATCCATATGAGGTTAGATGACATTTTCTTATTTAAAAGATATGGTAGAGGAAACCTTGAAAGCTGAAAGTGATTGAATTTGAGCCCAAACAGGCAGGGTTAAGCCTGTCCAAAACCCAGGGTCCCAGAGAGGATGGTTTAGGGGCTAGTGCCCTGCAGTCTCAAGAATGCCAACACAGCCCTCGTTCCTCTCCCCTAGCCCTTCTCAAACACAACTCCTCCACCCCAGTGGAATGCCGACGCGCCCCTTGCCCCTCTTGCCCTCCTCTCGCCCCCAAGGCAGCACTAAGCCTCTAATGGATGTTTTCCCTGACACCTTGGTGTGACTGACGTCAGACAGGCCTCTCTCTACAACTGCTCTCATAAACCTCCCTGTTCTTTATCCCACCACCCAGTAGGTAGACACAGACAGAATCATCCCACCACCCAGTAGGTAGACACAGACAGAATCATCCCACCACCCAGTAGGTAGACACAGACAGAATCATCCCACCACCCAGTAGGTAGACACAGACAGAATCATCCCACCACCCAGTAGGTAGACACAGACAGAATCATCCCACCACCCAGTAGGTAGACAGTGTTGCATTAGCTTTCAGAAAACTGCATTTTTAAATCAAACCACCCCCCCAAAAAAAGAATGGTGGTAAAAACGATGCTTGGTCATCATATTTCTACTGTTTATCATAGAAGAATGTAGCAGCTACATTTCCTAATATGTTTTTATTGAAATTGAGCATTTTAACAATATACCGGAGAAAAACTACACGGGAGGAAATGACCTGCTGGTGATCCAATGACGAGCAAATACACTCCTCCACTCAGATGGAGTGTAACTGAAGCACGAAATGACTCCTTTTACATTCATGATTTGGAGTGAATCCTGACTGAAGCTGAGCAGAATTTACAATAAGAAGCATTTTAGATTTGCGTTTACATAACGCAGCAAGATATTTTTTCTGCGTCACATCTTTCCGTTTCTGTGTGAAAAACGCAGAATCCTGAGTCAACACGACCCCATGCAGGCAGCGGCATACAGTCATACTCTCTCTCTCCTGCTAGGGCCCTGATCACGGACACACCCACATGTAACCAGTGTGAAATGGCTAGATAGTTAGCTGGGTGCGCGCTAGTAGCGTTTCAATCGTTGACGTAACTCGCTCTGAGACCTTGAAGTAGTTGTTTCCCTTGCTTTAAGGCTTTTGTGCAGCGATAGGTAATGATGCTTCGAGGGTGACTTGTCAATGTGTGCAGAGGGTCCCTGGTTTGAGCCCAGGTAGGGGCGAGGAGAGGGACAGAAGCTACACTGTTACACACACTTCAATCATTCCCAGGGCCCTACCCCGCGCGCGTCACCCATTCCCAGGGCCCTACCCCGCGCGCGTCACCCATTCCCAGGGTGATGATAGTGTGAAGGACACTTGTGCATAACCTGAATTTCAACGTCATGTATTACTACTAGGTAATGACTGTGTTCTCGGGATGTGTGAGGCTGGAGAAAGGGCCAGCACCTGGGCTTGAAGGTGGGGGACTGTGGGTATGGGAGGAGTGGGCAGGACTGGGCAGTTTACAGTGGAACAAGGCACCGCAGTAATGGAGAAGAGAACTGTGCTGGGATGTTTAGACTGTATGATGTTATGGTAATATTATGGGGGAGAAATGGTAATATTGAACTGTTCTTTCCTGGGATGGGATGTTTAGACTGTATGATGGTATGGTAATATTATGGGGGAGAAATGGTGATAATGAACTGTTCTTTCCCCATCTGCTGCAGCCATAGCATACAGGGAATGTTCTTTACCCATCTGCTACAGTCATAGCATACAGGGAATGTTCTTTACCCATCTGCTACAGTCATAGCATACAGGGAATGTTCTTTACCCATCTGCTACAGTCATAGTATACAGGGAATGTTCTTTCCCATCTGCTGCAGTCATAGTATACAGGGAATGTTCTTTCCCCATCTGCTGCAGTCATAGTATACAGGGAATGTTCTTTCCCCATCTGCTACAGTCATAGTATACAGGGAATGTTCTTTACCCATCTGCTACAGTCATAGTATACAGGGAATGTTCTTTCCCCATCTGCTGCAGTCATAGTATACAGGGAATGTTCTTTCCCCATCTGCTACAGTCATAGTATACAGGGAATGTTCTTTACCCATCTGCTACAGTCATAGCATACAGGGAATGTTCTTTCCCCATCTGCTACAGTCATAGTATACAGGGAATGTTCTTTACCCATCTGCTACAGTCATAGTATACAGGGAATGTTCTTTCCCCATCTGCTACAGTCATAGCATACAGGCAATGTTCTTTCCCCATCTGCTGCAGTCATAGCATACAGGCAATGTTCTTTCCCCATCTGCTACAGTCATAGTATACAGGGAATGTTCTTTCCCCATCTGCTACAGTCATAGTATACAGGGAATGTTCTTTCCCCATCTGCTACAGTCATAGTATACAGGGAATGTTCTTTACCCATCTGCTACAGTCATAGCATACAGGGAATGTTCTTTCCTAACACATTTTTCCTTTCTCTTTCTCCTCCCTTTCTCTCTTGCTCTGTCTGTCCACGTCTTTGTTTTTCCCTCGCTTCCTCTTTTCACAGATTCGCTACGTTTCTCAGACGCAGGGTTTGCCTGGGGAGCATCTGTTGAATGTGGGGACGAAGACGGCACGGTTCTTCTGCAGGGAGTCTGACTCCCCCTACTCAGCATGGCGACTGAAGGTAAGAAGGACCCCTAAGCCCGTAATACATCTCCAGCAGAACCCCCCCCAGCACCCTCTCTCAACCATTCCATACACTGACCTCTCTTCTCCACCAAAACACACACTGACCTCTCCACCAAAACACACACTGACCTCTCCACCAAAACACACACTGACCCCTCCTCTCCACCAAAACACACACTGACCCCTCCTCTCCACCAAAACACACACTGACCCCTCCTCTCCACCAAAACACACACTGACCCCTCCTCTCCACCAAAACACACACTGACCCCTCCTCTCCACCAAAACACACACTGACCCCTCCTCTCCACCAAAACACACACTGACCCCTCCTCTCCACCAAAACACACACTCCTCCTAGCCCAGCACTGAAAACAAACCTTCATATTATCTCTCACCATCACCAAACATTCTCCCTCTCAGCAAACAGTCATTACTCCCACCACCCACCAGAGAAGAAAACCCCAACACAAGCATCCTCTTTTCACCGCTTCAACCAACTCTGGAGATGAAGGCTGAAGGGATTAACCAAATCCTTATTGTACTCCCCGTCTCGCTCTCTTTCTCACCCTGTCTCTCTCTCTCCCCCTGTCTCTGTCTCTCTCCAGTCGACTGATGAGCATGAGACCGAGACGGGGATGAAATCAAAGGAAGCAAGGAAGTACATCTTCAACTGTTTGGATGACATAGCGCACGTAAGTCTTGTTCCACGGGATGTGGACACCTTCAGCTGATCTAACTAGACCGTGTTGATGAGTCTCGACTCAGGAAGCCCATGGTCAGATGATGTAGGTCTGAGAGAGAGGAAGTTCACCTTCAGCTGGTCTAACTAGACCGTGTTGATGAGTCTCGACTCAGGAAGCCCATGGTCAGATGATGTAGGTCTGAGAGAGAGGAAGTTCACCTTCAGCTGGTCTAACTAGACCGTGTTGATGAGTCTCGACTCAGGAAGCCCATGGTCAGATGATGTAGGTCTGAGAGAGAGGAAGTTCACCTTCAGCTGGTCTAACTAGACCGTGTTGATGAGTCTCGACTCAGGAAGCCCATGGTCAGATGATGTAGGTCTGAGAGAGAGGAAGTTCACCTTCAGCTGGTCTAACTAGACCGTGTTGATGAGTCTCGACTCAGGAAGCCCATGGTCAGATGATGTAGGTCTGAGAGAGAGGAAGTTCACCTTCAGCTGGTCTAACTAGACCGTGTTGATGAGTCTCGACTCAGGAAGCCCATGGTCAGATGATGTAGGTCTGAGAGAGAGGAAGTTCACCTTCAGCTGGTCTAACTAGACCGTGTTGATGAGTCTCGACTCAGGAAGCCCATGGTCAGATGGTCAGATGACATGGGGCCGTAGGTCTGAGAGAGAGGAAGTTCACCTTCAGCTGGTCTAACTAGACCGTGTTGATGAGTCTCGACTCAGGAAGCCCATGGTCAGATGGTCAGATGACATGTGGCCGTAGGTCTGAGAGAGAGGAAGTTCACCTTCAGCTGGTCTAACTAGACCGTGTTGATGAGTCTCGACTCAGGAAGCCCATGGTCAGATGCCATGGGGCCGTAGGTCTGAGAGGAAGTTCACCTTCAGCTGGTCTAACTAGACCGTGTTGATGAGTCTCGACTCAGGAAGCCCATGGTTAGATGAGATGGGGCCGTAGGTCTGAGAGGAAGTTCACCTTCAGCTGTTTGACTGAAAAAGCTATAACATGTACGTACATCTCATTGCTGGAAAACCCCCATTCTCACATCTCTAGTCATATGCTAAGTGACATGCTAAGGTTCAGCACCCAACACTTAGTTTGAAAGTCAAGCCTCGGGTGAAACCACAACTGGAAATTCCCTGACAATGAGATCATGGGTTGAACATTTCCCTGCTGATGTTTTTATGAGTTGGGGGGGGGGGGGGGGAATTATGTAGAGACGGGGGATAATGTAGATATGTAGAGACGGGCGATGACGTAGAGGCGGGGGATGACGACGTAGAGACGGGGGATGGACGTAGAGACGGGGGGGCGACGCAGAATGCTGTAGATATGAAAAATGCCTCATCGTTCTCATGTTCCACTTATTACAATGGTTGGTTTGATGTTTTCACTTTTGATAAACTTCTGCAAAATGTCTGGTATTTTTAACATAGGAAACGATTATTCCAGCTTAGCATAGTCACTGTTTATACTGTTTGTCCCCTTAACCAAGTCTCCCTTGACTTGTAAAAGCTGGTTTAAAACTTCCTGAGGCTCCAGATGAAATAGACACAAACGTTGGGAAAGATGACAGATGACCAGTTCTCCTGAGCCCTGACCTGCCTCTCTCTCCCAGGTCAACTTGGTGATGAATCTGGAAGGTAGTGACCTGTTGGCAGAGAAGGTGGACCGAAGAGAGTTTGTAGGCCTGCTGAAGAGGATGTTGTGGATCGATGCGGAGAAGAGGATCACCCCCGCTGAGGCGCTCAGCCACTCCTTTATGTCCATGCAACACCTGCTCGACTTCCCCCATAGCAACCAGTGAGTTTCCCCCACTGTCTTTCAGACGGGTTGACCTTTTGGTAGAGAAGAGACATGATGAAACATTTAGTTATTTGTAAAAGGAGGACAAGCATAAAGAATAGCTGGGGCCTGCTGTACTGTGATGAAAATAACTCCACCCCCCTCCTTTCCTCTCTCCATCAGTGTCAAATCATGTTTCCACATCATGGACGTAACCCGGTCTCGTCCCGGTCCTTACGACACGCTCAACCGGAACAAAGCCCCCTTCATCAGACCGGTGACCACGACCACCACCACAGTTAACCTGACCCGGCCCTTCAGCAAGATGGCCGCCATCCACAACCAAGTAAGCAGTTTCACCACATCAATACAGTAGCCGTCACATGGAGGGAAACATTTCAGTTTATATGAATAGACGGCTATATGACAATGTACCACTGCTAGAGCTGTTAGACTGTATATTATATTTGAATGGAGACAGTTTTATCAGACTTCATTTGAGAAACAGCTAGACCAAGGCGTGTTTTCCCCTGACCCAGACCTCCCGGCGTGTTTTCCCCTGACCCAGACCTCCCGGCGTGTTTTCCCCTGACCCAGACCTCCCGGCGTGTTTTCCCCTGACCCAGACCTCCCGGCGTGTTTTCCCCTGACCCAGACCTCCCGGCGTGTTTTCCCCTGACCCAGACCTCCCGGCGTGTTTTCCCCTGACCCAGACCTCCCGGCGTGTTTTCCCCTGACCCAGACCTCCCGGCGTGTTTTCCCCTGACCCAGACCTCCCGGCGTGTTTTCCCCTGACCCAGACCTCCCGGCGTGTTTTCCCCTGACCCAGACCTCCCGGCGTGTTTTCCCCTGACCCAGACCTCCCGGCGTGTTTTCCCCTGACCCAGACCTCCCGGCGTGTTTTCCCCTGACCCAGACCTCCCGGCGTGTTTTCCCCTGACCCAGACCCCCCGGCGTGTTTTCCCCTGACCCAGACCCCCCGGCGTGTTTTCCCCTGACCCAGACCTCCCGGCGTGTTTTCCCCTGACCCAGACCTCCCGGCGTGTTTTCCCCTGACCCAGACCTCCCGGCGTGTTTTCCCCTGACCCAGACCTCCCGGCGTGTTTTCCCCTGACCCAGACCTCCCGGCGTGTTTTCCCCTGACCCAGACCCCCCGGCGTGTTTTCCCCTGACCCAGACCCCCCGGCGTGTTTTCCCCTGACCCAGACCCCCCGGCGTGTTTTCCCCTGACCCAGACCCCCCGGCGTGTTTTCCCCTGACCCAGACCTCCCGGCGTGTTTTCCCCTGACCCAGACCTCCCGGCGTGTTTTCCCCTGACCCAGACCTCCCGATGGTCGGAGTGGATGACATGGGGCTTTATCGTCCTCACGTGGAACTGTAGCCGTTCACCTTCGCTGTCGTGGCGACGCCAGGACGTTACGTAGGCTATGTCATGGCAACAGCGCGGGTGTTGCTGAGGAGAATGGGTGGTCTCTAGTAAAGCCTGCGTGTGTAAAACGCATCCGCTCTGATGTAGGTGAACTTTGAATCGTTCCAGTTACAGGAAGTATTTGGTGGAAAAATGCACCAGATCTCCCAGTATTCACCTCTCAAAGAGTGCTTTGTGTTGACTGTCATGTGTATGGGGGGGCGGTCCCTGTTCTGTGTGGACTTTTTTTATTGGACTTTCCAGACCTTTGATCATGTTGGATTCAGCCCTGGTCTAATTCCCTGGATTCAATATTGTAGGCCAGGCACAAGAGGTCAGAGCAGTGACCTCTGAACCACAGGCTTGTGCTCTGTTCTTTGTTTATTCATAAAGTGTCTGAGTAGGACTGCTGATCTAGGATCAGTTTAGCCTTTTAAATGAGTTAATAATAATATTATATGGACAGATCCTAGATCTGTACTCTTACTCTGATATGCTTGGTGCATACGGCACTGCTGTTTGGCTCAGACTCCAGACAGGCAGGTCGCCATCTACTGGGGATGTGAGGCTAATTATATGTTGGAATCTGTCACAAGATTTACAGTAGGGCGTTTTTAATTGTGGAGAGTCAAAGTTTTGGTATTTTTTGTCTTATTTTCTTATCTCAGAAACACTTTCTTTATGAAAATAGGCCTTGAGGCCACAATTCCCCTTATGTTGTGCTGATGAAATCCCTGTTGATAGACAGTCTGTTGATCTAACCCATTAGTTTCTGTACTAGATGTCAGGGGGCTCATGTCTCTGTGTTGATCTAACCCATTCGTTTCTGTACTAGATGTCAGGGGGCTCATGTCTCTGTGTTGATCTAACCCATTAGTTTCTGTACTAGATGTCAGGGGGCTCATGTCTCTGTGTTGATCTAACCCATTAGTTTCTGTACTAGATGTCAGGAGGCTCATGTCTCTGTGTTGATCTAACCCATTAGTTTCTGTACTAGATGTCAGGGGGCTCATGTCTCTGTGTTGATCTAACCCATTAGTTTCTGTACTAGATGTCAGGAGGCTCATGTCTCTGTGTTGATCTAACCCATTAGTTTCTGTACTAGATGTCAGGGGGCTCATGTCTCTGTGTTGATCTAACCCATTAGTTTCTGTACTAGATGTCAGGGGGCTCATGTCTCTGTGTTGATCTAACCCATTAGTTTCTGTACTAGATGTCAGGGGGCTCATGTCTCTGTGTTGATCTAACCCATTAGTTTCTGTACTAGATGTCAGGGGGCTCATGTCTCTGTGTTGATCTAACCCATTAGTTTCTGTACTAGATGTCAGGGGGCTCATGTCTCTGTGTTGATCTAACCCATTAGTTTATGTACTAGATGTCAGGAGGCTCATGTCTCTGTGTTGATCTAACCCATTAGTTTCTGTACTAGATGTCAGGGGGCTCATGTCTCTGTGTTGATCTAACCCATTAGTTTCTGTACTAGATGTCAGGGGGCTCATGTCTCTGTGTTGATCTAACCCATTAGTTTCTGTACTAGATGTCAGGGGGCTCATGTCTCTGTGTTGATCTAACCCATTAGTTTCTGTACTAGATGTCTCTGTGTTGATCTAACCCATTAGTTTCTGTAGTAGATGTCTCTGTGTTGATCTAACCCATTAGTTTCTGTAGTAGATGTCAGGGGGCTCATGTCTCCGTGTTGATCTAACCCATTAGTTTCTGTAGTAGATGTCAGGGGGCTCATGTCTCTGTGTTGATCTAACCCATTAGTTTCTGTACTAGATGTCAGGGGGCTCATGTCTCTGTGTTGATCTAACCCATTAGTTTCTGTACTAGATGTCAGGGTGCTCATGTCTCTGTGTTGATCTAACCCATTAGTTTCTGTAGTAGATGTCAGGGGGCTCATGTCTCTGTGTTGATCTAACCCATTAGTTTCTGTACTAGATGTCAGGGGCTCATGTTTCTGTCTTGTCTTCAGGCTTTAGCCCCCTCGGCCCCCTCAGTGATGCACCCTGGGATACCGCTCCAAACAGGAAATGTCCAGTTTGGCTGCAGCGACTCATTTCAACAGGCACTCATCCTGTGCCCCCCAACGATGCAGGGTATGACTTCTTAATATATGCCTCTTTCTCCCCCTCTCTTCTCTCTCTTTCTCTTCCCTCCTCTTTCCTCCCTCCTTTCCATCTACCTCTATAGCAAAATCTACTGACTTGGACTTACTGTGGAACACATGTTTCCCTTTCCGGTCCTCCAGGAATCCCCACTAACGCGGCCAAGCCACAGGGCTTCTCCGTACGCATGGAGACTGCTGTGCCTCTGGTCACCCAAGCTCCCTCCATTCAGCCCCTACAGATCAGACCTGGGCTCATCACACAGGTAACGAGAAGAGAGGCGGGAGAGAGAGTCCCTAGTATTCGGGCTAGCTGTGATTAAGTGATTCAGACCAACAGAGAAACTGACAGTGATGGAGAATCAGCAAGACACAGCCTGGATGCTTTGTTTTGAATGTATTCAACTGAAATGTGTCTTCCGCATTTAACCCAACCCCTCTGAATCAGAGAGGTGCGGGGTGTTGCCGTAATCGTCATCCATGTCTCCGGCGCCCGGGGAACAGATCCATGTCTCCGGCGCCCGGGGAACAGATCCATGTCTCTGGCGCCCGGGGAACAGATCCATGTCTCCGGCGCCCGGGGAACAGATCCATGTCTCCGGCGCCCGGGGAACAGATCCATGTCTCCGGCGCCCGGGGAACAGATCCATGTCTCCGGCGCCCGGGGAACAGATCCATGTCTCCGGCGCCCGGGGAACAGATCCATGTCTCCGGCGCCCGGGGAACAGATCCATGTCTCTGGCGCCCGGGGAACAGATCCATGTCTCCGGCGCCCGGGGAACAGATCCATGTCTCCGGCGCCCGGGGAACAGATCCATGTCTCTGGCGCCCGGGGAACAGATCCATGTCTCTGGCGCCCGGGGAACAGATCCATGTCTCTGGCGCCCGGGGAACAGATCCATGTCTCGGGCGCCCGGGGAACAGATCCTTGTCTCTGGCGCCCGGGGAACAGATCCTTGTCTCCGGCGCCCGGGGAACAGATCCATGTCTCCGGCGCCCGGGGAACAGATCCATGTCTCTGGCGCCCGGGGAACAGATCCATGTCTCCGGCGCCCGGGGAACCGTGGATTAACTGCCTTGCTCAGGGGCAGAAAGACAGATTTTTACCTTGTCAGCTCGGGGATTCGATCCAGCAGTCTTTCGGTTATTGGCCCAACGCTCTAACCACTAGGCTACCTGCCGCCCTATACCACTGAATGAATAAGTTTAGATAGCTATAGAAACCATGGAAACGGTGTTCCTCTCCCTTGCAGCAGACCTGGTCTAACCGCCCCCAGCAGATCCTGGTGCCCGCCTGGCAGCAGGTGACTCCAATGGCGCCCCCACCAGCCACGATGGCGTCCGACACTGTGGCAGGCCCACAGAGACTGGGAGAATGGGGGTGAGTGCAATCTGTCAGCTGTTGACTGTCTGTGCTCTTCAGAGATCGTCAGTGACTAATGAATTTTTTTAAACTGCATTGTATATCAGTCTGTTTTGTTGCTATGCTCTACCCTTGACAACGACTTCTCTGAGAATATAGGACACAGTGTGATGGCTGTCTGTCATACTGATGGAGAATGAGTCACATGCCTCTCCTTTGAAGCAGGCGAGTGAGACCAGTCAGTTAAGTCTCTAATATAGATAATAACCTTTGGCTCGTTACCCCCTGTCCTGTCATTTGCAGGAAAGTGCGTCCCCATGGCAACCATTACAGCTCTATGATGCCCCACCATCAGCCGCTCTTAACCAACCAGATGACCATGTCTGCCCACCAGCCAATCAGCATAGGCATCGCACACGTGGTGTGGCCACAGCCCTCTGCTAACAAGAGAAACAAGCCCTGCTTTAACAGGTAAACACACGCGCGCTCACGCACGTACACACACACACACACACACACACACACACACACACACACACACACAATCTGATCATAAAATCCCCTTCCCGTCATTTATTTCTCCCTAGAGGCAACAATTTCACCTACAACACCAACACCCAAAACTCAGCATGCCAGTCCCCAAAGATGGCCGACACCACGAGGAATGTCCCAGAGGAGAGATTCCCGGAGGCGGGGCGAGCTGCACAGCTGGAACCTGAACCGGAGCAGGAGGAGGAGGCTAGCTGCTGTAAGGCAGGTTCAGACTCTGAAGAGCAGTCTGTCTCTTATAAGCAGCGGCAGGCCATGGTGATGTCTGATCTGGCCAGCCCCACTGTCACTGTCATTAGTATCAGCAGTGATGAGGAAGAGGAGGAGGAAGAGAGAACACGGAGACACTCACTGGGGGAGTAAGTAACTCTCAAGCACCTCCAAAATCAATCTCTTCAAATATCCACTACAGTCCACAATCAGTCTCTTCAAATATCCACTACAGTCCACAATCAGTCTCTTCAAATATCCACTACAATCCACAATCAGTCTCTTCAAATATCGAAGTCATTATCGTCTCAAACTCTGTATGTAACTTGTAACTAAAACCCTCTCTTCTCCCCCTCCCTCTTTCTTTCTCACCCCCCTTTCTGTTTCTTTCTCTCCCCCTCCCTCTCTCTCCCCCCAGGTGTAAGGGCAGTGCTGAGTGTGAGGCGTGTCAGAGCACAGTGAGTATGGAGAGAGTATGTTCCCTCAGCAGTCCAGACAGCACCCTCAGCACCAGCTCCTCTGCCTCAGCCCAGTCCAGCACCTCGCCCTGCAAACGCCCCAACAGGTATGACCCAATGACAACAGCCACACACACATACATGTTGGGCCTTAACCTAAATGTTGCACCTACACCTGTCATACAATGTGACTGCTCCGGTCTGTTACAGTATAGAATGTATACTCTCTGTGTGTGATTGCTCCAGTCTGTTACAGTATAGAATGTATACTCTCTGTGTGTGATTGCTCCGGTCTGTTACAGTATAGAATGTATACTCTCTGTGTGTGATTGCTCTGGTCTGTTACAGTATAGAATGTATACTCTCTGAGTGTGATTGCTCTGGTCTGTTACAGTATAGAATGTATACTCTCTGTGTGTGATTGCTCTGGTCTGTTACAGTATAGAATGTATACTCTCTGAGTGTGATTGCTCTGGTCTGTTACAGTATAGAATGTATACTCTCTGAGTGTGATTGCTCTGGTCTGTTACAGTATAGAATGTATACTCTCTGAGTGTGATTGCTCTGGTCTGTTACAGTATGTCAGATGACGAGCAGGAGAGTGGTTGTGACATTGTGGACGGCTCGCCTTCCTCCGACTCCTCTGGCCCTAGCAACAGCCCCTTCACCGAACAACGCTACATCGCCGACGGCAACCAGAACCGCGGGCCCCGTGTAGCGTGCGTTGCCCCGGTAACGGAGCCCAGAAAGCCGGCGGTGCGCACCATGGTGGTGCCGCCCATGAGGGTGCAGAATAACAACCCCCACCCACACATCAACGAGACGCTAGGCAACACCAGTAAGGATCTAACACACACACACACACACACAGCGGACACCTGATTCACCCACAGGAAACAGACAACCGGCTGATTCACCCTAGACGTACACTTGACACACCTGGTTCACACAGCCCTATGGTTGAACAAACAGGTTCAGTAGTCATGAACAGGTGGCCACAGTTCTCTCATCATAGCTAACCACAACAGACACACCTATCCCAGGGCAGACAGGGCGACAGAAAACACAGCAGGTCACATGTACTGGAACCTGGAACCCAGTGACACAGCAGTATTGTCAGTGATCAGACACACACGGACACAGGGCTAACAGGGTCACAGCGGGTCAGATACCTCGTCACTGCTGATGATGTCTGTTCCACAGGTCACATGGTGTGGGATTACTCCTCGTTTATAGGGCACAGAGGTACTCGCAGGTGATTATGGCTGCAGCCCTGACCTCTCACCTCAGACCTCTTGGCTTCGGCCTCTGGAGTGGACTTGTGTTTCCTGTAGACTGTCTAATCTGGTTGCAGCTGGCTTCTTGTTGACAGCCCTTTCTTTGAATCTATCCTTTATTCTACCTGTGTGGATCTGGAGCTTATGAAGCTACGTATGACAGGCTTAACATCCCCTGGAACGCTTTACAACCTGACTTAGGCCTTCATAGACATGGATGACAACCAGACACGCACACACATGCGCCACATTGTGTTCCCTGGCTGTCATTAACACCTAGATGTTTATGAATGCGTTCGTGGGGTGTTACCGAGGGGTTATGTATGTCATATGTAGGCTTCATAACAGCTGTGGTCTTCTCCCTCTGTTCCTGGGGCTGGGCTTTTTTAAGGTCCCTGTTTATAGGTCATTTATAAATCCTCAGTGAAAATCCCACTGTCTCCTATGGCCTCATGTCCCAGCCAGGCCCCTCCCATAGCTGACATTCAGAAACACTCCCCAGCTAAAGCCCATGCTATTCTAGTGCTACTAGGGGGGTATTAATAGCCAATGGTATGACCCCCACTATGAATACGAACCAGCTTACTTACCCATTTGGCTTCCATCCCTTCACAAGATCCCAGATCAGTTCTAGTCTATTTATAAACATCCACATGATGCTTGAGGAACAGATGGCACTTGTTAAAGAGCTGTGTTTGGTCAAACCCAGTGGAAGTCAGTGATGAGCATGCAAAATCTCTACTGTCACAATGGCTGATGGATCCTACAGTCAGGGTTTAACTCTACTGTCTGTCTCTGTGGGTTGATGCTGCTGCCCGTCATGATGTCTGTGTTTAAACTCATCCCTCTCTTCCTCTCTTCCTCCCCCCTCTCTCCCTCTCTCTCTCTCCCTCTGTTTCTCTCTTCCCTCCAGTCTTAGAGTCTTTCCAGTTCAAAGGGCGAGGTATCCCAGGGCGTCAACCGCACCACTCCATCCCCCTCCTCAACCGGCCACAGAAGATCACTGCATTCCAGCCCCAGCAACAGCAGCCCATGGGCTTTGGACAGGTCAACACACACACACACACACACACACACACACACACACACACACACACACACACACACACACACACACACACACACACACACACACAGATGTAATATGTGTATGATATCTAACCATCCCTCTTTCTCTCCATTTCCAGCTCCAGCATTACGGCTCCTGCCACCAGGAATGGAATGGAAACTATGCCCACCGGCGCCCGCAGGCCTACATCCCCCCCACTATGCATGGGCACTCCTTTACCCTACCCCACGGCAGCCCCAACCACACTACAGGCCCCCGCCATCACCCCCACCCGCACGGCCAGCATACCCTTCTGTCCTACCCGCCCAATGGGCCCCTGGTCACAGCAGCCCCTGTGGCCCACATCCTGGCCTCCCCTGGGGCTTCACGGCCCGTCCTGCAGCCCGCCTACAGCATCTCTCACCCAGGCGGTATCGTCCACCAGGTCACTGTGGGCATCAACCCCCGGCTGCTGCCCTCGCCCACTATCCACACCCAGGGCCAGTTCAAGGCCCTCTTCCCCCCGCACCCCTACATGGCATCGCCTGCCTACGCCACCTTCCCCCTCAGCCCCACCAAACTCAACCAGTACCCCTACATCTGACAGGGTCCCGGAGTGGCCCGCCCTCCAGATGCACCTCGCGCCCCCCGGGGGCCAAGCGAGCAGAGGGGGCCTTCTTCTCAGAATACACAACAAACAACCACAACATGGTTTTCATGTCCAGAGCCATGGCACAACCACAGAGAAACAAGCTATTTTTATGAATCATGTAGACTTGGGTGCAATTGAACTATGAGCTATAAAAAATAAAATCACAAAGTTTAGGTGGAGGAGGATGGAGGATGAGGGGACGGGGGCAAGGAAGGATGGATGGATGGAATGATTGAATGTAGATAAGTAACTCACTCTCTGTGTTTTGCACATTTAATATACCTTCACATTAGCTCTTCTACCAATACTCCTCAAAAAACAGGTGACTAATCGGGTGGCGTTGCTAGGTCAGACTTGGCACCCCCTTATCCCAGCTATTTTTCTATATTGCCTTCTGAACGTGTGCAAGACACATCCACATTTGTAAAGCCATCCCCGTCTCTAGCTCGATAGGCCGACAGATGCACATGTTCTCCACGGTGGGTGTCGTACCGCGTTTGAAGTATTTGTACCTTTTCTCAGTGTCTTTGGTGTTTTAAAAATGTGGAGTCACTTAACCTATTTAAAGTAGGGTTGTTGCTCCTCAAGCTGCATGTGATCTTGCATGAGCAGATCAAAATGTAAACAGGAAGTTGATAAGTTAGACGTCGCTCTTGTTGTTGGCGTCACGAGACTCGCTGCATCGTATACTTGTCCCCAGCCATAGTGCCTTATATATTTGAGGTGGTTAATGTTACTACTTATATATAAATATATCCATGAATATATTGATGTACTGGACTGCAGCACTTGAAGGTCCTACCAGTCCATGCATCCTGTGTGTGTGGATATATATCCATGCACAGCCTGCATGGACGTGAGGTATCGCGGATAGCGGTGCTTATAGTTTGGATTCAGTGTATATTTCTGTGTGTAGTGAGTTACTCTTTTGTTCCTTAAAGAAGGACGGCATGCTTTGCTGTAGCAAATGCTCGCTGGTCCGCTTTTAAATGTTCCTTTTTTGTCATCGCCGTCCCCCCCGAATGAACTAGTGTACAAAGAGCAAGCATTGAATATTTGCTTAATATTTCATAATCAATTTCTATTTAGTGAAACTCTTACTACTAACAGTATTTGTACTGTTCCATGAAACTGCAATACAATCTCTAAATAGATGTTGATTTTAATTTTTTTGTCTTTGTATTTAAAAAGTGTTTGAGTGGGTTTTTCTTTTTTCTAGCTGTGTTACAAGTGTGGTGGGCATGGCTTTGACTAGCTGAGGACAAAAATGCTAATTAATTAACGGTATGGATTCTTCTAAGCCTGAGCAGACCATGCAGTATTTGATATACACAGACACACACACACACACGCATATATGTGTATATATATATATATGTGTGTGTGTGTATATGTGTATATATATGAGCTAGTCTACTTAGTGCAGACGCTTAATAATGTGTGAGTTTGTCGCGTGCAATTCTCTCATTTATGCATGTGACAAAGTTAACTTTTTTCCCTTTACATTATACCATTTGTTTAAGGTTTATTGGTGTCGACTGCTTATTTTATACATTCCGTCAGGGAGAATATATATATATATATATATGCTGTGTGCATTTTTCCGTTTGTTTTTGCTAGTTATGTGCGTTACGTTTTTCGTCTTTTCAAATGAAGTTGCTTGTGCAGCACCAAAGACTGTAATTCATTTCCTGAGCAAGGTAGCTAGATATATTATCTGTTTTTACACAATAGACCTCTATCTAGTATACTGTAGTCGTAGAGCTGGGATTACATCTCAAAAAATTGTATTAAAAAAAAAAAAAGATAAAACATTTCTAATACATGGCTGAGGTTATGTTTAGCTTTTCCCGGCGATTTTAATAAGCCGTATCATTTTTCTTGAATGTATCATAGATAAGCTGCTATATGATCCACAGCTGTGAAATTAAGTGATTTCTCTTAGTTCCTATTTTTGTATAGGTCCCTAATTATCTGAAATAGGAGTGTTTTTTTGTGGGTTTTTGCGTTCATGTTTGCAGCGTCATTGTAACTACTGTATTGCTGATGATGGACGTTAGTTGCATTCGTTCTGTTTTTGGGGGTCTGTGTGTTTTTGATCAGTATTTTATCCTTATTAACTGTTTTGGGCTCGTCACTGCATATATATGGATGTATCAATGTCATTTCATTTTTGTATGTTTTCATATTGGCGTTTTGTAAACATGTAAAGCTATAGCTTGCAAGATTGATTTAACTTCCTTCATTATGGTAGTAATTTCAGTATACAGTTATAATAAGGTATGTTATGTATGGCAGGAGCACTGTGAGATAGCAGGACACTCAATGGAAGGCTTACAGTATGTAACATGTTATCCCCAAGTCACACACCACTAACAACCTGTCAGTAGTCTGCTAGTAAGGGGTGGTCCTATTGGCTCCTCATGGCCCCGCGGGGAATTAAACACAATATGTCTGACATGAATTTAGCCCAAGGTGTTTGTTCCCATTCAATATTTTATAACTTTAAATTATTATTTCCTTTTAAAATATGGATTTTACTCAAACCTTTTTATCTGTTCAGTATTGTCACTCTCCGGGACATGAGTGGTTCCCCTTCTACATTGGTTACATATTGGAATAATCTGCCTTCTGTTTGTTTAGGAGATGTCTCCATTGAATCGCTCTACCCTTTAGAAGTGTCTCATAACAGAGTGGTGTTTATCAATGGAAATCTCTGGGCATATATGTTCTTTACTGATGTTCAGACAGTGTGAGCAGCACTGTGTTTGTGCCTTGAGAATCAGAGGGTCAGCGAAATAGGGACAGGGACGATGTTAGTCCCTTATACGGTAACAGTACCTCTCTCCTCTACCTGCTCTGTGTTGTAGGGGGAGGAGGGGTTGAGGATCTAACAAAAATCCATCTTGCAGAATTAAGTTAGTAATGAGTTAGTAATGGCCACTTGACCCAAAATAACCTACAGAAAATGGAACGTTTCACAACCGGACTGTCATTCAACCTGTCATAACAGGGATTAGAAAAAAGACTTGTTTGATAAGCGTTGTCATGACAGTAGTGTAGAGGGCATATGTGTTTAATAAATATAGGCCAACAGTCTCTCTCTCACACACACACACACACACACACACACACACACACACACACACACACCGAGAGGCTCTTTGAGTGACGTGCTGATTTAACAGTCCTCTCGATAGTCACTCTTGTTGAACAGCAAATGCAATACTTTAACGTTATGGTCGTTGTACCACCAAGTGTTCTTACATCTCCCCCTGCCAACTCCGATACTGTTTATATACACCACCGAGTCAGCTGCACTAATCTGTGGGGAAATATTACTGACTCCAAGTCTGTCATTTTTCCCATTGTCAATAAACCAAACACCTTGCAACCATGACAGTCAGGACCAGTGGATAACACATAGTGGACTCATTGTAGGACTGAGTAGTTAAGGAGAACTCTGAACTCAGTCCAGAGGACTTCTAGACTTTAACCACAAACTGTTGCTGTTCACAAAGGGCTGATTGACCAAACAGAGTATGTTAATATAAGACATTAGAGAATTGCTATAGAATAAATATTTAGTTTGCGTTGTGTTAAGGAGCTCTCTGGAGATTATTGTGGCATCACTTGAAATTCATTACTCTTGAGGAGCGTAAGGTATTACACATTTCAACACCAAAATATTGCCGGACAGGTGTTTTATCAACAATGTTTTCAGTTTCATGCTTTTGTTATGACACTTATCTTTTATTTAGGTAAAAAGCTGAAATTACGACAAGGCATGAACTTGGCAGACCTACAGTGCTTGATATGTGTTCTCCAGTGATATAAGCATGTTAAATGTAACTTTATTCCTGTGTAATGGTATTCACCAGCAATGCGCCTGCACAAACTCTCACACACTTAAAAACAAAGATGGATACAAAGTATGAGAGATCCTAGACTGTTTTTATTTCTCCAGTTATAACTCCGTATGACAACTACTGGACACATGAATGAACAGTTTTCAGAGAACTCGTATGACATTTTTGAGATGAAACGTAACACCAGAAGACATGAGTTTAAAATGATCAGTATGATTAATTCATGATTTTGAAGAATCCTCTCATCTGGTGTGAAGATGTTGATTCAGGGTCTATGTATTCGTTCAATGTGATACTGTGTTACACTTCAATACTTACTATTTGGTTTTGATCACTTCTCAACTTGTATTCTTCTTTTTGGGCGTTCTGGTCGACTGTCTGTTCAAAGTTAAATTCATGCTGCAACTTATAGAATCATCTGTTTAGATCACTCATCTAAATAATAGACTTGTTATAATCTGAACTGTTACTGTTTTTAATACTTGTAGATTTTTTGTGGCTTTGATTTTAATATTTTTGTGGCTTTGTTTTTATTTGTTTGTTTTGCTTTTGTTGGTTTTATGCCACACTAGTTTGCCATGTAGCAATTGCGCTGTGCAATATTTACAGTACGAGGACTGGGAAAACAAATGATCTGGATGTGATGTCTCTTAACAGTTTGATAGTGTTTCCTCTAGTTCTCAGTGATTTAGGTGTGACCAAGCCTTTGCTACTTAGTCACGTTAAGCGGGTTTTCCAGGTGACTCTTTTGGTGAGTGTCAAAATAAGACTTTATGGTGTATTATTGTCAAGATTCACTTTGAATATAAAAATAATCTATTGCTGCAAATCCACTTTGTCTTTGTGTGATTTCTTTCTCTCTTGTCTTACTCGTCTTTAATGAGGTTGATGAAAGGTATCCTGTGACTTCCTTGACTAATTCCTTTCAGCTCCTCGTGGAACAAACGGCCTCAGCAGTGCATTTCCAGCGGACTCTGTTCTGGCCGCTTTTCTTCATTCCCGGTGGTTCTTCTCTTTCTCACCTCTCATTCGTCCTTTTCCATGTCTTATCTGTATGCCTCAGTTGGTAGAGCATGGTGCTTGCACTGCCAGGGTAGTGGGTTCGATTTCCCTGGGACACCCATATGTAAAATGTATGCACGCATGACTAAGTTGCTTTGGATAAAAGCGGCCTGCTAAATCAAGTTTCAAATGAAATCAAGTTTATTTTATATAGCCCTTCGTACATCAGCTAATATCTCGAGTGCTGTACAGAAACCCAGCCTAAAACCCCAAACAGCAAGCAATGCAGGTGTAGAAGCACGGCTAAATGGCTTATATTATAAAGAGGTCACCTTTTTAAGTATTTTTTTTATTTTTAAGTTGCCGTTGTCCTTGAATGCCATCTTGTGGATTAAGATAGTAAAGGTAAATGCTATTGCTATGTTCAGTTTCAAATCAGAATGGGAATTCTCAGCTTCACACCTGAATATTCCCAGTAAAACCCCACATTTTGAAATACCAATTTCAGCACATCATGACCCAGGACTTGTACTGTGTCTCTTATCCCCTCTCCTCATGTGAGTCCATAACATCTAATCTCTGACAGGTGTCTGTGTTTCCTACTCAGAATCTGGAGAGAACACAGAAGCGGGCATGGTGCATTATCCTTGGACCATCACACAGCATCTATTCATCAGCACTCTCAATCTGACCTCTGAGAAGAACGCAACTGAACTCTGCCTCCAGTTTGCCCATCATCACCTCCAATCTGACAACAGCAACCTGCTGCCACAACCACCAGAGGTCGTAACTCCCTCATTACTAATGCACACGCTTTCTCTCACACGCTTGACTTGGAGGAGTCACTAAAACCGTGCAGAAAATTATTTCACACCCCAACAATACATTGTCACAACTGGCCCTAGAAGCTGGCCCGACCTTATCGGTTTAAGGACAATGGTTTTTGCTCTGAGCTAAATGTTAGACGTTTGTACTCTATCGCGCATCTCTCATAGTGCCGCGCTGCGCCGCATAGTGATGGGTGGACCGAAGGCACCGCTCCCCGAGACGCATCCCTAAAAAAAAGCTCAATGCCTCTTCCTCCGAGCCGCGGACAGCAGGCGAGACCCTTGGACCGCTTCGCTAACTGTCCAGACACGGACTGATTGATCAGATGTCTTGTTCACGACCGAAACTTCAACCATGCATTCACTGGAAACGCAAATGGCTCCCAGTTTGAGGAGTGCGCGGAGAGAATTCCCCAAACTGCATACCTGCGGCGCGGCGGCTGGAGACCGGCGCTCACCGGGATGGATAAGAGTGCGAGAAGCAGGGTGGTTTCGGAGAACCAGGAGAAGAGATGGAGCAGAAGGGATGTCTGCAAACTGTCTGTTATACATAGGAATGGTCTTACTTCTGTTGCAGTGTGCGCAGGCCACAGAGGGTAAGGAAGCACACGAATTTGACCATTGTTTTGTCCATCGCAGGCTATTGTAGGCTATAACAGAGGATGTATCATGCATAGCATTTCTGCTAAATGCTGCAATGGGCCTATTGTTACTCCAACCGTACCCCTCTCCTTTTCCGATAAAAATCCTATATTATTCATTAATATTTCAGGCAGCGAACAGTCATTGATTTATTGCATAATCCACTGTTGTGGATTGGACCGCTATTGTTATGGATGGCCGCAATATTCAATAAATGTTATGTAAAGTGTAGGCTACAAAATTCAGGATAACGTGTTTTAATAGTAGTGCCACATCTACACATGCATGCCAATGAGACAGATCGTGAATACACTCTTTCATCCCCAGAAAAAGTTAACCATCAAAGCTCCACCATGCCCTTTGAAAACGTAACGTGCGCTATACCGACCACATGCTGTTCGAGTCCTCTGAAAGAGATCTCCCAATACTCATAATTTTCTATTGCACAACGTTTCAGGATCATTAAGTACTTGGATGCATCATTACTAAAGCTGAGAGGAAGAGAGAGAATGGACAGAGCCTATAGGGAATGTGCTTTGTGCTGAGCTCGCGGCAGGCTGCAACACTGCGCGAGAATGCAGCTGGCTTCTTTGTTTCCTGCTTGTTTATGATGTAACTCACCAACTGCTTCTTCTTCTCAATCTGAAGACTGTCTCTGAGGTGTTTGTGCTATTTCCTCTGTTTACTGATGACCATCTATTGTTCATCATGATCATGATCGATTTGATCTGATAAGGACTTACTCTCTCTCTCTCTCTCTCTCTCTCTCTCTCTCTCTGTGCATGTAGGCTATTGTGGTTAATGGCTTATAGGACTCTAGATCATACAATATAGACTGTAGCTGTTGTGGTTTTAGGATATTTGTCCATACAATACCACCTCCAGCTGTTGTGGTTTTAGGATATTTGTCCATACATTACCACCTCCAGCTGTTGTGGTTTTAGGATATTTGTCCATACAATACCACCTCCAGCTGTTATGGTTTTAGGATATTTGACCATACATTACCACCTCCAGCGGTTGTGGTTTTAGGATATTTGTCCATACATTACCACCTCCAGTTGTTGTGGTTTTAGGATATTTGTCCATACAATACCACCTCCAGCGGTTGTGGTTTTAGGATATTTGTCCATACAATACCACCTCCAGCGGTTGTGGTTTTAGGATATTTGTCCATACATTACCACCTCCAGCTGTTGTGGTTTTAGGATATTTGTCCATACAATACCACCTCCAGCGGTTGTGGTTTTAGGATATTTGTCCATACAATACCACCTCCAGCTGTTGTGGTTTTAGGATATTTGTCCATACAATACCACCTCCCACTGGTTGAATCAACGCTGCTTCCATGTAATTTCCATCGAACCAACATGGAATAGACGTTGAATTGAGGTCTGTGCCCATTGTGTTATCTCACTCAACTGCTGCCCCTGCACATTCCTATGATGGATATCTATACCGTTCCACTGGGGTCGTATAGATACACTCTATGGTCACACGTTTCTTTTGTTCCTCTGCAGTGTCTCATTGCAGTGCCTTGTGAGTAATGCTGAGACTACAGGTTGTTGTTCGTGGATGGTGTTGATTAACTGGTCACATATAAGGAGGTTAATAGAGCCGTCCACATTGAGTGGAGAAGTTAGAAGGTTACCATATCTCCCCTGTACATCTCTTCTCGTGTATAATATACACTGAGTGTACAAAACATTAGGAACAACTGCTCTTTCCATGACATAGCTTTCACCTGGTCAGTCTATGATTCCTTATTGATGTCCCCTCTTAAATCCACTTCAATCAGTGTAGATGAAGGGGAGGAGACAGGTTAAAGAAGGATTGTTAACTCTTGAGACATGGATTGTGTATGTGTGTCATTCAGAGGGTGAATGTGCAAGACAAAGGATTTAAGTGCATTTGAACAGGGTATGGTAGTAGGTGCAAGGCGCACCGGTTTGTAACCGAACTGCAACGCTGGTGGGTTTTTCACGCTCAACAGTTTCCCGTGTGTATCAAGAATGGTCCTCCACCCAAAGGACATCCAGCCAACTTAACATAACTGTGGGATGCATTGGAGTCAACATGGACCAGAATCCCTGTGGAACGACACCTTGTAGAGTCCATGCCGCGACTACCTGAGGCTGTTCTGAGAGAAAAAAGGGGAGGTGCAACTCAATATTAGAATTGTGTTCCTGATGTTTTGTACTCTGTGGACATGTGTGTAATGTGCCTGTGCTGTGTGCTTGTACAAGCCTACAGTGCATCTGGGTCAGCTTTCAGTAGTGGCACACATAAATCCTTGTCTCCAGCGACCAGGAGAATTGGGGAAAGTTTGTCGGGATTATTGCTCTTCAATCTGGTAAAGAAGCAGCCTTGTTAGATAGAAGCATAGCCACTAACTCTCCGATGCATAGTTAATCGATTTCTCATGACTGCACTCCTCATACATAAGGAAGCTTGCGTGTAGTAGACTCAACACACAGCCAACCACTTTACTATACCTCTCTGCATAGAAGTTACCCCAGATTTGATCTAGGTTCAGATTTATACTTCTCAAATCCTCTTTTTAACCACTTGGGGAAATACATATCGCTGACCATAGATCAGTCTCTGGGGGCAATTTCATTGTACTTTGTAGGATCCATTGTTATGTGGTGTAGTGTTCTAGTCTAGTGGCCCTCCTTCCATTATCTGCTGTTGCATTCCATCTCTTTCCCACTTCCTGATCAAGGCTAGAAGGGATACAGCTTTTGTCAAATGAATGTCAAAAGTTTTTCTGTTTTTTTTGCATTTTAGCTAACCCTAACCCTTTTCCTAACCTTATCCTAATTCTCCTAACCTGCTACGTTAATTCTCCTAACCTGCTGCGTAAGTTATTTTAACTTGCTACGAAAAGTCAAAGCTGACAAAAGCTGTAACCTATCTAGTCAGAACCCCATTTCCTCCCCCTCTTTTTACTCTGCTTTGTCATTCATAAAACACCTCTAGGCATGAATGGGCTCTTAGAATGAGCATGTATGGATTGAGTTGAGGGCAGTCATACAGGCAGGCAGACTTTGGGGTACCTCTTCACTCTTCACCCTCACTGAGATAGACCCACATTAATTTAGGGTCAGAATTCTTGCTTTCAGGGTGAACTTGTTTCATCAATAGAGGGTGTGTGTTATGGGGACTTAAGCTTGGCTGTGGTGTTTGTTGGTGAGAGTGGATGTGTTAAATCCCCATATCGCACATCATCTCATGTATTATTGCTTAGGTTTATCTCTCTGAACCAGGATTCAGCTTGTACTGTATGTCATGTCGGCATGCGTACGGCTAATCTCACGGAGCCATGTCTGGCATGCAAGACTGTGTATGGCAGGCTAAAGTCGGTACTATGGCTGTTAGTTAAAGGGGAAGTATTGGCTAGTTTAGACAGATCTAGGCCAGCGCTTACTTGTTGTGGCTCGCCTCTCTTTAATCCAAAGAACCACTACAGTGCATGGTGTCGCTATGGGAACCACATCTTCAGCTTACAGTAACCAACTCTCTCCCCCACCCTCTGAAAACAGTCAATGAAGTAGTGTTGTATGAGGACCTTGAGTAAACTGGAGCAGTGTGTGCAGGGGGAGGTGGTCCGGTGAACAGGTCAGGGTTCCATGGTCGTAGGAAGAACAGCCAAAACTGGGTCAGCAGCATGACTAGGGACAGGGACAGCCAGGAGTCGTCAGGTCCTCGAGGAAAGGAGAGACGGAGAGCGAGAGATGGGAGCATACCTAAGATCACACAGGACAAGACAGGAGAATTACATCAGACAGGACAGACTGACCCTAGCCCCCTGGCACATAGACTATTGCAGCATAGATACTGGAGACTGAGACGGGGGTCAGGGGACGCTGTGGCCCCGTACACACACACACACACACACACACACACACACACACACACACACACACACACACACACACACACACACACACACACACACACACACACACACACACACACACACACACACACACACACACACACACACACACACACAGCCTCCCCCGCCCAACACACAGTGGATAAGTGATACCCTAGCCCATGCAGAGCTAAATAAGCAGTATATTCCTACACCACCTGTGTTCCCTCCAGAGCAGAGTAACTTTCTCCCAACGTCAGCACTATGAGGTCCTTATACTGCAGACCTGCCCTTTGCCCACGGGTGCTGACAACATGGCTTTGACTGAAGTAACCTCACAGACCTCCACTCTATGAGAGGCTCTCCTCACACTGTGTCATGTAATTGCTTTTACATCACATTTTCATTGGTTAGAAGAATCGATGGTGCTGAGCAAGGACAAAGACTGACTGTCTCATTGCTTATTGACATCCCAATCTGTGTCCTCTCTCTCTTACAATTCTCCAATGATAGATTGCAGTGCAGCTCACCAGGCTACTGACCTTCAGTCTTACGCCTGGGGCAGTGGGCTGCTTACTTTGACTCTTGTGTCCAATGCTGAGGGGGACCGGGGGAGCAGGTATCTGACTAGTGGTGTCTATTCAACAGCCTGATGGTCTGGGGGTAGAAACAGCTGACTAGTGGTGTCTATTCAGCAGTACTAGTGGTGTCTATTCAACAGTCTGATGGTCTGGGGGTAGAAACAGCTGACTAGTGGTGTCTATTCAGCAGTCTGATGGTCTGGTGGTAGAAACAGCTGACTAGTGGTGTCTATTCAGCAGCCTGGTTGTCTGGTGGTAGAAACAGCTGACTAGTGGTGTCTATTCAGCAGCCTGATGGTCTGGGGGTAGAAACAGCTGACTAGTGGTGTCTATTCAGCAGCCTGATGGTCTGGGGGTAGAAACAGCTGACTAGTGGTGTCTATTCAGCAGCCTGATGATCTGGGGGTAGAAACAGCTGACTAGTGGTGTCTATTCAACAGTCTGATGGTCTGGGGGTAGAAACAGCTGACTAGTGGTGTCTATTCAGCAGCCTGATGATCTGGGGGTAGAAACAGCTGACTAGTGGTGTCTATTCAACAGCCTGATGGTCTGGTGGTAGAAACAGCTGACTAGTGGTGTCTATTCAGCAGCCTGATGATCTGGGGGTAGAAACAGCTGACTAGTGGTGTCTATTCAACAGTCTGATGGTCTGGGGGTAGAAACAGCTGACTAGTGGTGTCTATTCAGCAGCCTGATGACCTGGGGGTAGAAACAGCTGACTAGTGGTGTCTATTCAACAGTCTGATGGTCTGGGGGTAGAAACAGCTGACTAGTGGTGTCTATTCAGCAGCCTGATGATCTGGGGGTAGAAACAGCTGACTAGTGGTGTCTATTCAACAGCCTGATGGTCTGGTGGTAGAAACAGCTGACTAGTGGTGTCTATTCAGCAGCCTGATGGTCTGGGGGTAGAAACAGCTGACTAGTGGTGTCTATTCAGCAGCCTGATGACCTGGGGGTAGAAACAGCTGACTAGTGGTGTCTATTCAACAGTCTGATGGTCTGGGGGTAGAAACAGCTGACTAGTGGTGTCTATTCAGCAGCCTGATGATCTGGGGGTAGAAACAGCTGACTAGTGGTGTCTATTCAACAGCCTGATGGTCTGGTGGTAGAAACAGCTGACTAGTGGTGTCTATTCAGCAGCCTGATGATCTGGGGGTAGAAACAGCTGACTAGTGGTGTCTATTCAACAGTCTGATGGTCTGGGGGTAGAAACAGCTGACTAGTGGTGTCTATTCAGTAGCCTGATGGTCTGGTGGTAGAAACAGCTGACTAGTGGTGTCTATTCAACAGTCTGATGGTCTGGTGGTAGAAACAGCTGACTAGTGGTGTCTATTCAACAGTCTGATGGTCTGGGGGTAGAAACAGCTGACTAGTGGTGTCTATTCAGTAGCCTGATGGTCTGGTGGTAGAAACAGCTGACTAGTGGTGTCTATTCAGCAGCCTGATGGTCTGGTGGTAGAAACAGCTGACTAGTGGTGTCTATTCAACAGTCTGATGGTCTGGGGGTAGAAACAGCTGACTAGTGGTGTCTATTCAGCAGCCTGATGGTCTGGGGGTAGAAACAGCTGACTAGTGGTGTCTATTCAACAGCCTGATGGTCTGGTGGTAGAAACAGCTGACTAGTGGTGTCTATTCAACAGCCTGATGGTCTGGTGGTAGAAACAGCTGACTAGTGGTGTCTATTCAACAGTCTGATGGTCTGGTGGTAGAAACAGCTGACTAGTGGTGTCTATTCAGCAGTACTAGTGGTGTCTATTCAGCAGTACTAGTGGTGTCTATTCAGTAGCCTGATGGTCTGGTGGTAGAAACAGCTGACTAGTGGTGTCTATTCAACAGCCTGATGGTCTGGTGGTAGAAACAGCTGACTAGTGGTGTCTATTCAGCAGTACTAGTGGTGTCTATTCAACAGTCTGATGGTCTGGGGGTAGAAACAGCTGACTAGTGGTGTCTATTCAACAGCCTGATGGTCTCGGGGTAGAAGCTCTTGGCCAGTCTTCCAGTTGTTGCCATGATGCTCCTGTGCTGCCCGCGTCTTAGTGATGGAAGTGGGGAGAACAGGCCATGGCTCGGGTGGCGGGGGTCCCGCTTCACCTCATTGCACTGATTTTAGTGTGTCAAAGTTAATTACAGTGTGGACAGAGATGTCAGGGAAACGGAGGACTGTGTGTGTGTGTGTGTGTGTGTGTGTATGTTTGTTTGAGTGCCTGTGTGTGTGTGTGTGTGTCTCAGTCTCAACTTCCCTGCTGAGTTCAGTTTCCTCTTAATGTTTGAGTGCTGAAGTTTGGCACATCTTTAATTCCATCTGTTGTTCTCCCAGTTCTAGGGCTTAAAGGCAGCAATACACTTCAAGCAAACAGACCGACCGAGCATCGTATACGGTCCGTACCAACATTTGAGCCACACAAAAGTACGTAGAACTACGTGTGAAATCGACGCTGCATCTGTAGGCCCTTTAGGCAATTGCATGCCACTTGACTGTATTTGTACAGGTATTCAAGCATCGGATTTGTCTGTGTTGTGAATGTGTGTATCGATAGGCGTGTTTGTCTCTGTGGAATATGAAAATCTGAACAATTCTTCAAGCCAGTGGTGAAGAAAAACCCTTCCAGTCTCTATTATCATGACTGTGCATACTGCTTGATGTAGTCAGTGGTTGACAGTGTGATTTCTGTTCAGAACTGCATTGAATTGAGGAAACGTGATTACTACACAAGGTATCTATAAACCTGCTGATAGTGTTTTGAGAGAGTACTGTTTGTATTAGCATGGGGGTCATTCAAATCTTCCTCATCTACCACCTGTAATGCTTAGGCTTTAGCTCAGTGGGCTAAACACTGTCTTGAGGCACACAGACAACCCTGGATCGATACCCGGTCGGTCACATGCTGGCCTGTTGTAATGGTCACTGGATGGTAAGTGATGATCAGCAGGGTCCACTAGTGCGGTTTCTAGTCTCCTCCCCTCTATGCCATGTCTGTATCAGGTGGTAACACTGATAGATAGAATGGCATGGTTAACAGTGCTGCTAATTAGCACCATGTGCCATCTGCCCACCATTATCGCTCACACTGCACCCTGCACCTGGGGAATGTAGTGTGTGTGTGTGAAGTAATGTCTACCAAGCAGATCATGACAATGTGACAGGACATGAGTCCCTGGTTCTGGGGTCATCTCCTAATCAATGTGTTCTGTCAGTTAATTAAAGTAGATGTATATCATTGTCAGGCTTCAGAGACATTTTATCCTGTAATGTTCTGGTCCAGATCCCACTCTCCTCTCCTCTCCTCTCCTCTCCTCTCCTCTAGGTAGGTAGTAGTACATTTGTTTACTAATTAGGTAGTAAACAAATAAGTGATAAACAAATCTAAATATAATTTATATTTGATATTCTTCAAATAGCCACCCTTTGCCTTAATGACAGCTTTTCACACTATTGGCATTCTCTCAACCAGCTTCACCTGGAATGCTTTTCCAACAGTCTTGAAGGAGTTCCCACATATGCTGAGCACTTGTTGGCTGCTAGTCCTTCAATCTGCGGTCCGACTCATCCCAAACCATCTCAATTTGGTTGAGGTCGGGGGATTGTGGAGGCCAGGTCATCTGATGCAGCACTCATCACTCTAATTCTTGGTAAAATAACCCTTGCACAGTCTGGAGGCCCACGCAAGTCTCTTCTTCTTATTGGTGTCCTTTAGAAGTGGTTTCTTTGCAGCAATTCAACCACGAAGGCCTGTATCACGGCCGTCAAAAGGAGGAGACCAAGGCGCAGGTTGGTATGCGTACATTCTTCTTTATTATAAGAATGAACACTGAACAAAACTAACAAAACTAACCATGAAGCTATACCAATGAGGGCTGACAGGCAACCTCACATAGACAAGAACCCACGAACACAAAAGGGAAAATGGCTACCTAAATATGATCCCCAATCAGAGACAACGATAAACAGCTGCCTCTTATTGGGAACCATATCAGGCCACCATAGACATATAAATCACCTAGACCTACAACAACCCTTGACATACAAAAACCCTAGGCAATACAAAACTAACGTACCCACCCTAGTCACACCCTGACCTAACCAAAATATAAAGAAAACAGAGATAACTCAGGTCAGGGCGTGACAGCCTGATTCACACAGTCTCATCTGAACAGTTGATGTTGATATGTGACTGTTACTTGAACTCTGAAGCATTTATTTGGGCTACAATTTCTGAGGCTGGTAACTCTAATGAACTTATCCTCTGCAGCAGAGGTAACTCTGGATCTTCTTTTCCTGTGGCGGTCCTCATGAGAGCCAGTTTCATCAGCGCTTGATGGTTTTTGCGACTGCACTTGAAGAAACTTTCAAAGTTCTTGAAATGTTCCGTATTTACTGACCTTCATGTCTTAAAGTAATGATGGACTGTCGTTTCTCTTTGCTTATTTAAATTGTTATTGCCATAATATGGACTTGCTCTTTTACCAAATAGGGCTATCTTCTGTGTACCACCCCTACCTTGTCACAACACAACTGATTGGCTCAAACGCTTTAAGAAGGAAAGAAATTTGACAAATTTACTTTTAGGAAGGCACACCTGTTAATTGAAATGCATTCAAGGTGACTACCGCTGGTTGAGAGAATGCCAAGAGTGTACAAAGCTGTCATCAAGGCAAAGGGTGGCTATTTGAAGAATCTCAAATATAAAATATATTTTGATTTAAAACTTTTTTGGTTACTACATGATTCCATATCTGTTATTTCATAGTTGGATGTCTTCACTATTATTCTACAATGTAGAAAATAGTAAAAATAAAGAAAAACCATTGGAATGAGTAGGTGTTCTAAAACTTTTGAACGGTAGTGTAACTCAGTGGGATGGTGAACTAACTAACTCGGTAGGAGGGTGAACTAACTAACTCGGTAGGAGGGTGAACTAACTAACTCGGTAGGAGGGTGAACTAACTAACTCGGTAGGAGGGGGAACTAACTAACTCGGTAGGAGGGGGAACTAACTAACTCGGTAGGAGGGGGAACTAACTAACTCGTTAGGAGGGGGAACTAACTAACTCGTTAGGAGGGGGAACTAACTAACTCGTTAGGAGGGTGAACAAACTAACTCGTTAGGAGGGTGAACAAACTAACTCGTTAGGAGGGTGAACAAACTAACTCGTTAGGAGGGTGAACAAACTAACTCGTTAGGAGGGTGAACAAACTAACTCGGTAGGAGGGTGAACAAACTAACTCGGTAGGAGGGTGAACAAACTAACTCGGTAGGAGGGTGAACAAACTAACTCGGTAGGAGGGTGAACAAACTAACTCGGTAGGAGGGTGAACAAACTAACTCGGTAGGAGGGGGAACAAACTAACTCGGTAGGAGGGGGAACAAACTAACTCGGTAGGAGGGGGAACAAACTAACTCGTTAGGAGGGGGAACAAACTAACTCGGTAGGAGGGGGAACAAACTAACTCGGTAGGAGGGGGAACAAACTAACTCGGTAGGAGGGGGAACAAACTAACTCGGTAGGAGGGGGAACAAACTAACTCGGTAGGAGGGAGAACAAACTAACTCGGTAGGAGGGAGAACAAACTAACTCGGTAGGAGGGGGAACAAACTAACTCGGTAGGAGGGGGAACAAACTAACTCGGTAGGAGGGGGAACAAACTAACTCGGTAGGAGGGGGAACAAACTAACTCGGTAGGAGGGGGAACTAAGTAACTCGGTAGGAGGGGGAACTAAGTAACTCGGTAGGAGGGGGAACTAAGTAACTCGGTAGGAGGGGGAACTAAGTAACTCGGTAGGAGGGGGAACTAAGTCACTCGGTAGGAGGGGGAACTAAGTCACTCGGTAGGAGGGGGAACTAAGTCACTCATGGTGATGGTGAACTAAGTCACTCATGGTGATGGTGAACTAAGTCACTCATGGTGATGGTGAACTAAGTCACTCATGGTGATGGTGAACTAAGTCACTCATGGTGATGGTGAACTAAGTCACTCATGGTGATGGTGAACTAAGTCACTCATGGTGATGGTGAACTAAGTCACTCATGGTGATGGTGAACTAAGTCACTCATGGTGATGGTGAACTAAATCACTCATGGTGATGGTGAACTAAGTCACTCATGGTGATGGTGAACTAAGTCACTCATGGTGATGGTGAACTAAGTCACTCATGGTGATGGTGAACTAAGTCACTCATGGTGATGGTGAACTAAGTCACTCATGGTGATGGTGAACTAAGTCACTCATGGTGATGGTGAACTAAGTCACTCATGGTGATGGTGAACTAAGTCACTCATGGTGATGGTGAACTAAGTCACTCATGGTGATGGTGAACTAAGTCACTCATGGTGATGGTGAACTAAGTCACTCATGGTGATGGTGAACTAAGTCACTCATGGTGATGGTGAACTAAGTCACTCATGGTGATGGTGAACTAAGTCACTCAGTGGGATGCAGCAGTGACTTGAAGGGGAGAGGAACTAAAAGAGAGTCACAGTTAAATGTTTAATGTGCTTTTCTGTGTGAATGGGAAATTGTCTGGATTAGTTGTGGATTTACTGGGAACATCCTCAGCACTGACCTTCATGACTGGATGGGGCTGATGAGACAGGCTGAATGGGAACATCCTCAGCACTGACCTTCATGACTGGATGGGGCTGATGAGACAGGCTGAATGGGAACATCCTCAGCACTGACCTTCATGACTGGATGGGGCTGATGAGACATGCTGAATGGGAACATCCTCAGCACTGACCTTCATGACTGGATGGGGCTGATGAGACATGCTGAATGGGAACATCCTCAGCACTGACCTTCATGACTGGATGGGGCTGATGAGACAGGCTGAATGGGAACATCCTCAGCACTGACCTTCATGACTGGATGGGGCTGATGAGACAGGCTGAATGGGAACATCCTCAGCACTGACCTTCATGACTGGATGGGGCTGATGAGACAGGCTGAATGGGAACATCCTCAGCACTGACCTTCATGACTGGATGGGGCTGATGAGACAGGCTGAATGGGAACATCCTCAGCACTGACCTTCATGACTGGATGGTGCTGATGAGACAGGCTGAATGGGAACATCCTCAGCACTGACCTTCATGACTGGATGGGGCTGATGAGACAGACTGAATGGGAAGAGCAGGAAGCCCACACACTGTTTATGCTCACAATTCACAGCTTTATTGACAACGTTTCCATCCCAAACGGATCTTCGCCAGGTCAAACAGACTGAGTGCTCACATCCCAAAATATACACGTTTTACCTCACATGACCATTACGTACATCAATGATGCATGGTCGGTGTGGAAACAATTCAATTCACTTTTGCGCAGTGGTGGGGAAAGTACCCAATTGTCATACCTGTCATACTTGAGTAGAAGTAAAGAGATCTTAATAGAAAATGACTCAAGAAAAAGGGGAAGTCACGTGGTAAAATCCTACTTGAGTAAAAGTGTAAAAGTATTTGTTTTTAAATATACTTATCAAAAGTAAATGTAATTGCTAAAATATACTTAAGTTTCAAAATTAAAAGTATAAATAATTTCAAAATCCTTATATTAAGCAAACCAGATGGCACCCTTTTCTTTAAAAAAAAAATGTATGGATAGCAAAGGGCACGCTCCAACCCTCAGACAGAATTGACAAATGAAGCGTTTGTGATTATTGAGTCCGTCAGATCAGAGGCAGTAGGGATGACCAGGAATGTTCTCTTGATAAGGGTGTGAATTAGACCATTTTCCAGTCCTGCTAAGCATTCAAAATGTAACGAGAACTTTTTGGTGTCAGGGAAAATGTACGGAGTAAAAAGTACATACTTTTCATTAGGAATGTAGTGACGTAAAAGTATAAAGTTGTCAAAAATATAAATAGTAAAGTAAAGTACAGATACCCCAAAAAACGACTTAAGTACTTTACATCACTGCTTTTACGCATAGTCAATCCTAATTAATCACAGAGGTACATTTGGTCATGAAGGTCGTCCAAGTTAAAACCTAGGCAACAGTAAAAAAAAAAAAATGTAATAATCAAGATCACATTAGAAACTGTTTAAATACACATTCATATGACCATGATGTGCAGGATGCGTGGTGCCCGTAGATTTAATAACAGTGATCTATTTAAAAAACAACTTGTGTACCTTTAATCATTTTATATCAATGAGATGGGCACAGGTAGTAGTTACAGGTAGTAGTTACAGGTAGTAGTTACATGTAGTAGTTACAGAAAATATAATATATATGTACAAAATGTCTAAGTGGAGACCTGGATGGCAGGACAAGTCAACGTGACATATTCATGTGATACATTTTCTGATATCAAACTCTTGGTTCAGACCTTTAGGAGACAAACAGTGAATCCAATACATTTCTCTTCTCTGTAATAGACTATCAGTATCTCCTCCCTCCTAGGAGTCTTAACATGTTCGATACCATTGTATCTCAGAGAGCTGATGTGACGAGCCTCCATGAAATGCGCAACCAAAGAGTTTCTCAGGCCAAGAGTCCTGATATTTCTTCTGTGTTCTGCTATCCTTGTTTTCACAGCTTGTTTCTTTTTTCCTACATAGCATAGACAACATACACTTGATCAGGTATACCACATTTGTTTGTGTAAGACGTGATGATGCCCTTTATCTTAATGGCCTTGCCCGTGATAGGGGGATTGAACATTGTGCATCTGTTCATAAAGTTACACTGGGTACCTCGGCCACATCTTTAATTACCGTCCGGCACATTGTCTAGAAAGGTGCTATGTGGCAGCGGTGGAAGATCAGACCTCACCACCATGTGACTGATGTTGTGGCGCGTCTGAAGATGACCCGCGGGGGTTCTTTAAACGTCTTTTCCCGTTGTGGATCAGTGTTCAAGATGTACCAGTGGTTTTTAATGATGTGGTCCAACTGTTTACCAAGTGGGGAGTACTGAAGGAAGCATTGAACCCGTTGGTCAGGGGGCGAGGTGGCTTGGGCGTCAGGCTGTCATCCTGGGTCATATTTTTGTAATGATCCCTTGCGTCATGCAGCCATTCCTCTGATAACCTCGCGGTCTGAAACGCTCATCCAGACAGTCGGCTTGTTTGTCATAGTTACTCTGTGTTCTACAGATCCTGCCTATGCGACTGTATTGGCTGATAGGGAGGCTCTTTTTCAGGGGTGGAGGGTGGAAGCTATTTGGATTTATTAAGGATCCTATTAGCTGCTGCCAAGGCATCAGCTAATCTTCTAGGGGTCCAGCAACATTAAAGTAGTTATATGACATTACATTTCATAACATTTTTCACAACACACACAGTGTGTTCCCTCAGGCCACTACTCTACTATCACATATCAACAATACAAAATCCATGTGTACTGTTTTAAAGCAGATTTCTGCTGCATTAGTAAAGATCTGATCAATACATGTGGATGATTTCATTTCTGTGCTGTTTGTAAATACCCTGGTAGGTCGACTGATAACCTGAACCAGGTTGCAGGCGCTGGTTACAGTTTGAAGCTTTTTCTTGAGTGGGCAGCTTGACGAAAGCCAGTCAATATTAAGGTCACCCAGAAAATATACCTTTCTGTTGATATCACATACATGATCAAGCATTTCACACACATTATCCAGATACTGACTGTTAGAACTTGGTGGTCTATAGCAACTTCCCACAAGAATAGTCTTTAGGTGAGGCAGGTGACCCTGTAGCCATATTACTTCAACAGTATTTAACATGAGATCCTCTCTAAGCTTTACAGGAATGTGGCTATGAATACAGACCGCAGAACACCGCCCCCATTGGCATTTATGTATTTTCTGTAGATGTTATAACCATGTATTGCTTCCACTGTATCATCAAAGGTATTATCTAAGTGGGTTTCAGAGATAGTCAGAATATGAATGTCATCTGTTACTAGCAAGCGATTTCATGAACCTTGTTTCTTAGGCTACATATTAATGTGGGCTGTTTCTAACACTTTTCTGGTATGCTTGATTGTTTTTAACAGGGAATTCCTGTCAGTCGGCTTCCTGTATAGGTCCGTGCTAAAGCCACCCCCTCCCTTTTCATCAAAATATTGAGATCTTGTTTTATGCGCATCAAAGGTGAGGGTGAATTTCAGATGTTCACTGCTTGAATTGATGGAGTGGAATCGATGAAGTTCCTCTGCTGTGCCCTGGAATAGAAGGAAGACGGCATCAATGAAGCGTTTCCAGAGCTTGATATGGTGCAAGAATGGATTGTTAGGGCTGAAAATCACATTCTTCTCAGACCACCCCACATACAGATTGACATAATTCAGTGCCATTTTACAACCCATAGCAGTTCCCTTCTGTTGAATGAACATGTCATTTTAAAACATGAAAAAGTTCTTAATCAGAACAATCTCAGCCAGATCAACAATACAGTTCGTACTAGGCAGTGTACCAGTGGGTCTGTTGACTAAGCCAGTGTGCCAGTGGGTCTGTTGACTAAGACAGTGTACCAGTGGGTCTGTTGACTAAGACAGTGTACCAGTGGGTCTGTTGACTAAGACAGTGTGCCAGTGGGTCTGTTGACTAAGGCAGTGTACCAGTGGGTCTGTTGACTAAGCCAGTGTGCCAGTGGGTCTGTTGACTAAGACAGTGTACCAGTGGGTCTGTTGACTAAGACAGTGTACCAGTGGGTCTGTTGACTAAGACAGTGTGCCAGTGGGTCTGTTGACTAAGACAGTGTACCAGTGGGTCTGTTGACTAAGACAGTGTGCCAGTGGGTCTGTTGACTAAGACAGTGTACCAGTGGGTCTGTTGACTAAGACAGTGTGCCAGTGGGTCTGTTGACTAAGACAGTGTACCAGTGGGTCTGTTGACTAAGACGGTGTGCCAGTGGGTCTGTTGACTAAGACAGTGTGCCAGTGGGTCTGTTGACTAAGACAGTGTGCCAGTGGGTCTGTTGACTAAGACAGTGTGCCAGTGGGTCTGTTGACTAAGACAGTGTACCAGTGGGTCTGTTGACTAAGCCAGTGTGCCAGTGGGTCTGTTGACTAAGCCAGTGTGCCAGTGGGTCTGTTGACTAAGACAGTGTACCAGTGGGTCTGTTGACTAAGACAGTGTGCCAGTGGGTCTGTTGACTAAGACACTGTACCAGTGGGTCTGTTGACTAAGACAGTGTGCCAGTGGGTCTGTTGACTAAGCCAGTGAGTCTGTTGACTAAGCCAGTGTGCCAGTGGGTCTGTTGACTAAGCCAGTGTGCCAGTGGGTCTGTTGACTAAGACAGTGTGCCAGTGGGTCTGTTGACTAAGACAGTGTACCAGTGGGTCTGTTGACTAAGACAGTGTGCCAGTGGGTCTGTTGACTAAGCCAGTGTGCCAGTGAGTCTGTTGACTAAGCCAGTGTGCCAGTGGGTCTGTTGACTAAGCCAGTGTGCCAGTGGGTCTGTTGACTAAGACAGTGTGCCAGTGGGTCTGTTGACTAAGCCAGTGTACCAGTGGGTCTGTTGACTAAGACAGTGTACCAGTGGGTCTGTTGACTAAGACAGTGTACCAGTGGGTCTGTTGACTAAGACAGTGTACCAGTGGGTCTGTTGACTAAGACAGTGTGCCAGTGGGTCTGTTGACTAAGACAGTGTACCAGTGGGTCTGTTGACTAAGACAGTGTGCCAGTGGGTCTGTTGACTAAGACAGTGTGCCAGTGGGTCTGTTGACTAAGACAGTGTGCCAGTGGGTCTGTTGACTAAGCCAGTGTACCAGTGGGTCTGTTTACTAAGCCAGTGTGCCAGTGGGTCTGTTGACTAAGCCAGTGTGCCAGTGGGTCTGTTGACTAAGCCAGTGTGCCAGTGTGTCTGTTGACTAAGCCAGTGTGCCAGTGGGTCTGTTGACTAAGCCAGTGTACCAGTGGGTCTGTTGACTAAGCCAGTGTGCCAGTGGGTCTGTTGACTAAGACAGTGTACCAGTGGGTCTGTTGACTAAGCCAGTGTACCAGTGGGTCTGTTGACTAAGACAGTGTACCAGTGGGTCTGTTGACTAAGACAGTGTACCATTGGGTCTGTTGACTAAGACAGTGTACCAGTGGGTCTGTTGACTAAGCCAGTGTACCAGTGGGTCTGTTGACTAAGACAGTGTACCAGTGGGTCTGTTGACTAAGACAGTGTGCCAGTGGGTCTGTTGACTAAGACAGTGTACCAGTGGGTCTGTTGACTAAGACAGTGTGCCAGTGGGTCTGTTGACTAAGCCAGTGAGTCTGTTGACTAAGCCAGTGTGCCAGTGGGTCTGTTGACTAAGCCAGTGTGCCAGTGGGTCTGTTGACTAAGACAGTGTGCCAGTGGGTCTGTTGACTAAGACAGTGTACCAGTGGGTCTGTTGACTAAGACAGTGTGCCAGTGGGTCTGTTGACTAAGCCAGTGTGCCAGTGAGTCTGTTGACTAAGCCAGTGTGCCAGTGGGTCTGTTGACTAAGCCAGTGTGCCAGTGGGTCTGTTGACTAAGACAGTGTGCCAGTGGGTCTGTTGACTAAGCCAGTGTACCAGTGGGTCTGTTGACTAAGACAGTGTACCAGTGGGTCTGTTGACTAAGACAGTGTACCAGTGGGTCTGTCGACTAAGACAGTGTACCAGTGGGTCTGTTGACTAAGACAGTGTACCAGTGGGTCTGTCGACTAAGACAGTGTACCAGTGGGTCTGTTGACTAAGACAGTGTGCCAGTGGGTCTGTTGACTAAGACAGTGTGCCAGTGGGTCTGTTGACTAAGACAGTGTGCCAGTGGGTCTGTTGACTAAGCCAGTGTACCAGTGGGTCTGTTTACTAAGCCAGTGTGCCAGTGGGTCTGTTGACTAAGCCAGTGTGCCAGTGGGTCTGTTGACTAAGCCAGTGTGCCAGTGTGTCTGTTGACTAAGCCAGTGTGCCAGTGGGTCTGTTGACTAAGCCAGTGTACCAGTGGGTCTGTTGACTAAGCCAGTGTGCCAGTGGGTCTGTTGACTAAGACAGTGTACCAGTGGGTCTGTTGACTAAGCCAGTGTACCAGTGGGTCTGTTGACTAAGACAGTGTACCAGTGGGTCTGTTGACTAAGACAGTGTACCATTGGGTCTGTTGACTAAGACAGTGTACCAGTGGGTCTGTTGACTAAGCCAGTGTACCAGTGGGTCTGTTGACTAAGACAGTGTACCAGTGGGTCTGTTGACTAAGACAGTGTACCAGTGGGTCTGTTGACTAAGCCAGTGTGCCAGTGGGTCTGTTGACTAAGCCAGTGTGCCAGTGGGTCTGTTGACTAAGCCAGTGTACCATAGCTTGTAGGCCTCCCTGGTGGGGGATGTTTGTATACAGGGATTCAACATCAAAGCAAGAGATAAGTATCACTATTGATAATGTGCATTGTCTTCAGGGGGTTAATCATGTCCATAGAATCACATTCACATGCAGGGAGAAAGTGGTGGTATTTAATTGTCCCTGGATCTCATTCCCATTATTATTCAGTTTTAACAACCCCACGGCTCCGCCCTTATCAGCATTATGCACTATCATTTATCTAACGCTTGACTCTGTTCTTTAGGGAGATTATTGTAGACTCTGTATTCTCGTTTCTTATTCAGAATAGGAGACATCTTTTTCCACCAGTCTGTTTCTAGGGAGGGATTTCTGTATCTGGGCGGACAAAAGGTGGATTTGGCTCCGAAAGGGTTTTTCGTTCTTTATGAAATGTCATTCTCTATTGTGTCACTCATAGCCTAAACACACATCTCACCCATACTTGACTCATCCACATTTATGGGGCAGAAGATCTCCCTAAGTCTCAATGTACAAAATCATTTCTGAAACTCTATTGTAGTGTCAGAATCATTACACGATGCAGTGGAGATGAAAGATCAGCCTTTACTCAAGACCACCTCACATGAAGTGGTGATGGGACGTGAAGAAAGGATGATCACACTCAGGCATTCTGACTGTCCAATAGCGGCCTTGTTCCTCAGCCCCTCCCACACTTCTTCCACGTCCGCGGTGCTGCTGACCCTCCTCGGCCATTCAGGGTTTCCTCTTCTCCCTCGCTCACCCCTCCCATGAAAACCCTAGCTGAGTCTGTTTGACCTGATGAAGAGCTGTTTGGGATGGAAACGTTGTCAATAAAGCGGTGAATTGGGAGCAGAAACAGTGGGCCTTCCTGTTCTTCACAGGTTTTCTATATTAGCACAGAACCTCTGTTTTTAAGGATGTGGGTATGACCTTTTCTACAGGCTGAATGGGAACATCCTCAGCACTGACCTTCATGACTGGATGGGGCTGATGAGATAGAATGGGATACAGTCCACCCTCTCAGTGTGTGTGTGTGTGTGTGCGTGCATTAGTGTGACAGAGAATGACATGGCCATGGCTTATAGAACTGTGACGATGGGAGCTTTTAAGAAAATGAATCTGTTGAAGCATGTAAATGTTGCAGCTAGACTGAGCACATGACTGGAACAGGATCAAGCCAAGGATGGGGTTAAATGGTCTCATCTCCCTGGTCTTTGGTGGTACTTCCACCCATGATATGAGTGAACAGAGTAGACCAAACAGAATGTTGCTTCGACACAGACCATTCAACACCTCTCCACCAGGGAGGGAGGGAGGGAGGGAGGGAGGGAGAGAGAGAGAGAGAGAGAGGCTCTTTACACTACTTTAACACAAACTAGATCCAGGAGAGATACTGTACTTATAGTGTATAGACATATCTCTCTTTAAGATATGTCTCCCACACTCCCTCCGGGTGGAGACATCTACACCACATACCCCCCTCTGAGTGGTACAGTTTAAAGACAACGGCTCACTGCGAGATTTACCTTAATACCACTAGACAGCATTTTTGCACTGTTAGACAAATTGAAAATGAAAGGCTTTAAAAACATCCCCACATTTGTGAATCATTGCAGTAATAAAGTGTGTAACACTGTGCAATATGGTTTAGATGAGAATCTCCTGTATGGTTTGAATAGCTATCCTTATTTCATGTGTCTATATACTATGGTATTTACGGTATATGCTAATAGCTGCACTCACACATGAAGCAGGAATGTGGCTTTGGCCACACCACATCCAGGGCTAGTGTAAACAGAAAAGTTGAAAATCTGATGGTGAGGTGACATAGATCTCACTAGACATATCTGACTAATGTAAATCCACCCTAAGAACCAGAGAACACCTACAGTACTGGAGATTCTCCACAGATGAAGCTCCCTGGTTCTCTCTGCCAGAGTGATTTGCTCTGGCCCATTATTGCAATGACTGGGATTGGCCAGGCAGTGAAGCCTGGTGCTGCCCTGGCGGAGAGTGACAGACCAGCAGAAGCTACCCGCTGCCATTCCAGCCAATGAGCTGGATCTGGAGAGAGAGCCGGGGAGATCACTGAGACATGGAGGAGATTTATTACATGGGGCTCCGCACAGCGCACAGGGACCCAGGCCCAGTCACATACCCGTACCTGCACACTGTCATACAGGTCAACGACATGCCTTCTGTTTCTGTCAGAGTCTAACAGCCAAATGGATTGTGAAACCTTCTCTTTCAGAGGATAATAACTAACCTTATGAGCTATAAAAAGCTGAGAGAGAAAGAGCGAGAGCGTCAGATCGAAATAGAGGGGAAGAGAAATGAGGGAAGAGAGAAGGGAGGTATAGTGGATGGATTAGAGGTCGATAGGGGCAATCTTCTCATTGCTGTGCTGTTGAAAGGGTCAATAAAAGGTCACTGCGACAGTAGAGAAATGTGCTGAGGTCATGGTTCACAGTGCAGGGGGCGGTCCTTCATCAGCTCACTGTCTTTGACTCTGCCTCCGTAAGAGACCATCACTGATGTCAGTACTTCCTGGAACACAAAGTGTCTGTTTCTGACAGCTATTTGCAGCATAAGTTTGGCTGGAATCTAGTGTGGTATTGTATCTTACTCTAATAGGTAATCTGGAGAAAAAACATACTTCATATGTTCAGTATGATCTGGTCTCTGACATTGCTCGTTCTAGTATTTATTCTGTATTTTTCTGGATTATGTGTGTATTGTTTAAAAAAAGTATTGCTAGGCATTACTGCACTGTTGGAGCTAGAAACAAGTATTACTGCACTGTTGGAGCTAGAAACAAGTATTACTGCACTGTTGGAGCTAGAAACAAGTATTACTGCACTGTTGGAGCTAGAAACAAGTATTACTGCACTGTTGGAGCTAGAAACAAGTATTACTGCACCGTTGGAGCTAGAAACAAGTATTACTGCACCGTTGGAGCTAGAAACAAGTATTACTGCACTGTTGGAGCTAGAAACAAGTATTACTGCACTGTTGGAGCTAGAAACAAGTATTACTGCACTGTTGAAGCTAGAAACAAGTATTACTGCACTGTTGGAGCTAGAAACAAGCATTACTGCACTGTTGAAGCTAGAAACAAGTATTACTGCACCGTTGGAGCTAGAAACAAGTATTACTGCACTGTTGGAGCTAGAAACAAGTGTTACTGCACTGTTGGAGCTAGAAACAAGTATTACTGCACTGTTGGAGCTAGAAACAAGTATTACTGCACTGTTGGAGCTAGAAACAAGTATTACTGCACTGTTGGAGCTAGAAACAAGTATTACTGCACTGTTGGAGCTAGAAACAAGTATTACTGCACTGTTGAAGCTAGAAACAAGTACTACTGCACTGTTGGAGCTAGAAACAAGTATTACTGCACCGTTGGAGCTAGAAACAAGTATTACTGCACTGTTGGAGCTAGAAACAAGTATTACTGCACTGTTGGAGCTAGAAACAAGTATTACTGCACCGTTGGAGCTAGAAACAAGTATTACTGCACTGTTGGAGCTAGAAACAAGTATTACTGCACTGTTGGAGCTAGAAACAAGTATTACTGCACTGTTGGAGCTAGAAACAAGTATTACTGCACTGTTGGAGCTAGAAACAAGTATTACTGCACTGTTGAAGCTAGAAACAAGCATTTTGCTGCACCTGCATTAACATCTGAAAATCTGTGTACGCGACCAATAAACTTTGATTTGATTTTACACCTAGCTCAGTGTTCTAAATCAGCGCTCCTCATTTCCTGTGTGATTTACCCCTAGCTCAGTGTTCTAAATCAGCGCTCCTCATTTCCTGTGTGATTTACACCTAGCTCAGTGTTCTAAATCAGCGCTCCTCATTTCCTGTGTGATTTACACCTAGCTCAGCATTCTAAATCAGCGCTCCTCATTTCCTGTGTGATTTACACCTAGCTCAGTGTTCTAAATCAGCGCTCCTCATTTCCTGTGTGATTTACATCTAGCTCAGTGTTCTAAATCAGTGCTCTTCATTTCCTGTGTGATTTACACCTAGCTCAGTGTTCTAAATCAGCGCTCCTCATTTCCTGTGTGATTTACACCTAGCTCAGCGTTCTAAATCAGCGCTCCTCATTTCCTGTGTGATTTACTCCTAGCTCAGTGTTCTAAATCAGTGCTCCTCTTTTCCTGTGTGATTTACACCTAGCTCAGTGTTCTAAATCAGCGCCCCTCATTTCCTGTGTGATTTACACCTAGCTCAGTGTTCTTAATCAGCGCCCCTCATTTCCTGTGTGATTTACACCTAGCTCAGTGTTCTAAATCAGTGCTCTTCATTTCCTGTGTGATTTACACCTAGCTCAGTGTTCTAAATCAGCGCTCCTCATTCCCTGTGTGATATACACCTAGCTCAGCGTTCTAAATCAGCGCTCCTCATTTCCTGTGTGATTTACACCTAGCTCAGCGTTCTAAATCAGCGCTCCTCATTTCCTGTGTGATTTACTCCTAGCTCAGTGTTCTAAATCAGTGCTCCTCTTTTCCTGTGTGATTTACACCTAGCTCAGTGTTCTAAATCAGCGCCCCTCATTTCCTGTGTGATTTACACCTAGCTCAGTGTTCTTAATCAGCGCCCCTCATTTCCTGTGTGATTTACACCTAGCTCAGTGTTCTAAATCAGCGCCCCTCATTTCCTGTGTGATTTACACCTAGCTCAGTGTTCTAAATCAGCGCCCCTCATTTCCTGTGTGATTTACACCTAGCTCAGTGTTCTAAATCAGCGCCCCTCATTTCCTGTGTGATTTACACCTAGCTCAGTGTTCTAAATCAACGCTCCTCATTTCCTGTGTGATTTACACCTAGCTCAGTGTTCTAAATCAGCGCTCCTCATTTCCTGTGTGATTTACACCTAGCTCAGTGTTCTAAATCAGTGCTCCTCATTTCCTGTGTGATTTACACCTAGCTCAGTGTTCTAAATCAGCGCTCCTCATTTCCTGTGTGATTTACACCTAGCTCAGCGTTCTAAATCAGCGCTCCTCATTTCCTTTGTGATTTACACCTAGCTCAGTGTTCTAAATCAGCGCTCCTCATTTCCTGTGTGATTTACACCTAGCTCAGTGTTCTAAATCAGCGCCCCTCATTTCCTGTGTGATTTACACCTAGCTCAGTGTTCTAAATCAGCGCTCCTCATTTCCTGTGTGATTTACACCTAGCTCAGTGTTCTAAATCAGCGCTCCTCATTTCCTGTGTGATTTACACCTAGCTCAGTGTTCTAAATCAGCGCTCCTCATTTCCTGTGTGATTTACACCTAGCTCAGTGTTCTAAATCAGCGCTCCTCATTTCCTGTGTGATTTACACCTAGCTCAGTGTTCTAAATCAGTGCTCCTCATTTCCTGTGTGATTTACACCTAGCTCAGTGTTCTAAATCAACGCTCCTCATTTCCTGTGTGATTTACACCTAGCTCAGCGTTCTAAATCAGCGCTCCTCATTTCCTTTGTGATTTACACCTAGCTCAGTGTTCTAAATCAGCGCTCCTCATTTCCTGTGTGATTTACACCTAGCTCAGTGTTCTAAATCAGCGCCCCTCATTTCCTGTGTGATTTACACCTAGCTCAGTGTTCTAAATCAGCGCCCCTCATTTCCTGTGTGATTTACTCCTAGCTCAGTGTTCTAAATCAACGCTCCTCATTTCCTGTGTGATTTACACCTAGCTCAGTGTTCTAAATCAGCGCTCCTCATTTCCTGTGTGATTTACACCTAGATCAGTGTTCTAAATCAGTGCCCCTCATTTCCTGTGTGATTTACACCTAGCTCAGTGTTCTAAATCAACGCTCCTCATTTCCTGTGTGATTTACCCCTAGCTCAGTGTTCTAAATCAGCCCTCCTCATTTCCTGTGTGATTTACACCTAGCTCAGTGTTCAAAACAGCGCTCCTCATTTCCTGTGTGATTTACACCTAGCTCAGTGTTCTAAATCAGTGCTCCGGTGTTGAAATGAGCTGGGCTGTTCTGACAGGCCACTTCATTAGGGAGGTAATCGGTGTGTGCGGAGTTATCACCCTGAGAGAATGAACACACACATATCGTGCGCCCACACACACACACACACACACACACACTCAAACTTATTGCTCAAATGAACAGCGAACCTGGTTTCAAAAAACAGATAAAGCAACACCTCATGGCACAACGCCTCTCCACTACTTGACCCAGATAGTTTGTGTGTATGTATTGATATGTAGGCTTTGTGTGCATTTTGTATTTTTTTAAATTGATGTAGTTCTGTTCTTGTCTATTAATGTTCTGTATTGTGTCATTTTTCATGTTTTGTGTGGACCCCAGGAAGAGTAGCTGCTGCTTTTGCAACAGCTAATGGGGATCCTAATAAAATACCAAAATACCAAATAAAACACCCGAAAAACTTACGCTCAAAAACATTGCAGAATTTGTCACCTACACTTACAGTACTGACACAAACATGTATGCTGAATATCTCTGTACTGTACACCTCATTATGTGGACACTTGTACTGGAACACACACAATGTCCCAGCCTAACATTGAGAGTGATGGTAGCCGTCAGTTGTACATTATGAATAGCCTATTCTCCGGGCAGCATGTGCTTCATCATCATTAGCCCCAGATGCTGAAGCTGTTGGCGTGAGTCTTACGTCGGATGGATCTCAGATACATCCAGTGCAGCCAGCTACACTGCTCCTGAGTGGTGCAGCGGTCTAAGGCACTACAGACACCCTGGTTCGAATCCAGGCCAGGGGCGGCCATCCTGTTGCGGTTTAACTGACTTGCCTAGTTAAATAAAGGTTACATTAAAATACATTTAAAAACACAGTATACACAAGTCACATTCAGCCCCTGGCTCTCATCACTAGACACAGAGTAGATCCAGGAAGATTGGAGATCTGACAGAATCAGAATGGGTCTAGTCAATATGGTGGAATAGCCTACCAGGATACACCTATGCAATCCTTCTAGGTTTCTGAGGGGAGGTTTTGGGACTTGGTGAAGGCCATTCAGGGGAAACAGAGGGACAGATACACACAGAACTAGGACCTCAGGTAAATCACACTGCCCTGACATTCTACTGTACATTCATTCAGAGTCTGAGTTTCAGACACTTATTCAATTGTGCTTGTGTGCCAGCTCACACTGTGTTTAGCCTAGATATTACAGCTTCACTGAAGGATAAATGGCTTAACAAAGTGTTCTGATCCGTTATTGATAGAACTCTGTTGTTCAGTTCAATCTCAATGACATGATGCATTGTAGAAATGAGTGGGCTTCATAATGAAAATGGATTGCATTGGTATACAGCTGTTTAATGTGCTAGAGGATCTATGAACCACCCAGGTGGGTGGTACACATTGGTGGCGGATGAGGTATGAGGCGGAGAAGTCCCTAAGAAAATATCATGTAAAGTGCTTTGAGCACTTTGAAGAAAACAAAAACACAATATAAAAGCAATCAATCAATGATTCATTATAGTATTAAAGGAAAAGACCACCCAACAACATAGTATTAAAGGAAAAGACCACCCAACAACTATCATTTGGTATTTGTTTCATAAGTCTATTGTTGACATAGTCATAACATTTTTGCTTGTCACCAATCAAATTAAGATATATAGCTTTCAAAATACAGAAATCATCCCCGTATGATGCATTTTTCATCATATGATGCTGCGTTTTGTGTCATATGATGCAAAATGCATCATACCGGGAGTATTTCTGTACGTTTTGAAAGTTTGATATCTGGAAAAGCGTTGCTTTAAGTTGCAGAGAGCTGTGGGACTTTTGTGGGGTCAAAAGATGACTATTGCAGCATTTAGCAGACACGTATCCAGACAGACTTACAGTAGTGAGTGCATACATTTTCATACTTTCTTCATACTAGTCCCCATGGGAATCGAACCGTATGTGTTAGACATGCAAAATGACTTTCGACCAGTACTCCTCTATATACTGTATGCACAACAAAACTAGATGACCTGACCCATCCAGAGAGGTCCATAACAAGCTGTGCTCACAGGTCCTGGTGTTTTATTAATATGTGAACTGAGCTGACGTTCTATCTACATGTACATAATTTACAACGTTTAATATTAAACTAAAAGTCTGTGGTAATGTTTCATCTCATTACTTAGGCAAAGGGGTTCCTAAAGCGCCAGACCAACCTAGACGGACTGTCTTCCTAAGGCATAAAACATTAATGAGAGTGAAGGGAGACGCAGGGGTTTTCTGTAAGAAATCCTATCCAGAACTCCAGAGACTTCTTCTTGTCTGTCAGAATGCCCCATGGTTGGAAACAATATACAGTGGGGAGAACAAGTATTTGATACACTGCCGATTTTGCAGGTTTTCCTACTTACAAAGCATGTAGAGGTCTGTAATTTTTATCATAGGTACACTTCAACTGTGAGAAACGGAATCTAAAACAAAAATCCAGAAAATTACATTGTATGACTTTTAAGTAATTAATTTGCATTTTATTGCATGACATAAGTATTTGATCACCTACCAACCAGTAAGAATTCCGGCTCTCACAGACCTGTTAGGTTTTCTTTAAGAAGCCCTCCTGTTCTCCACTCATTACCTGTATTAACTGCACCTGTTTGAACTCGTTACCTGTATAAAAGACACCTGTCCACACACTCAATCAAACAGACTCCAACCTCTCCACAATGGCCAAGACCAGAGAGCTGTGTAAGGACATCAGGGATAAAATTGTAGACCTGCACAAGGCTGGGATGGGCTACAGGACAATAGGCAAGCAGCTTGGTGAGAAGGCAACAACTGTTGGCGCAATTATTAGAAAATGGAAGAAGTTCAAGATGACGGTCAATCACCCTCGGCCTGGGGCTCCATGCAAGATCTCACCTCGTGGGGCATCAATGATCATGAGGAAGGTGAGGGATCAGCTCAAAACTACACGGCAGTACCTGGTCAATGACCTGAAGAGAGCTGGGACCACAGTCTCAAAGAAAACCATTAGTAACACACTACGCCGTCATGGATTAAAATCCTGCAGCGCACGCAAGGTCCCCCTGCTCAAGCCAGCGCATGTCCAGGCCCGTCTGAAGTTTGCCAATGACCATCTGGATGATCCAGAGGAGGAATGGGAGAAGGTCATGTGGTCTGATGAGACAAAAATAGAGCTTTTTGGTCTAAACTCCACTCGCCATGTTTGGAGGAAGAAGAAGGATGAGTACAACCCCAAGAACACCATCCCAACCGTGAAGCATGGAGGTGGAAACATCATTTTTTGGGGATGCTTTTCTGCAAAGGGGACAGGATGACTGCACCGTATTGAGGGGAGGATGGATGGGGCCATGTATCACGAGATCTTGGCCAACAACCTCCTTCCCTCAGTAAGAGCATTGAAGATGGGTCGTTCCTGGGTCTTCCAGCATGACAACGACCTGAAAGACACAGCCAGGGTAACTAAGGAGTGGCTCCGTAAGAAGCATCTCAAGGTCCTGGAGTGGCCTAGCCAGTCTCCAGACCTGAACCCAATAGAAAATCTTTGGAGGGAGCTGAAAGTCCGTATTGCCCAGCGACAGCCCCGAAACCGGGAAGGATCTGGAGAAGGTCTGTATGGAGGAGTGGGCCAAAATCCCTGCTGCAGTGTGTGCAAACCCGGTCAAGAACTACAGGAAACGTATGATCTCTGTAATTGCAAACAAAGGTTTCTGTACCAAATATTAAGTTCTGCTTTTCTGATGTATCAAATACTTATGTCATGCAATAAAATGCAAATTAATTACTTAAAAATCATACAATGTGATTTTCTGGATTTTTGTTTTAGATTCCGTCTCTCACAGTTGAAGTGTACCTATGATAAAAAGTACAGACCTCTACATGCTTTGTAAGTAGGAAAACCTGCAAAATCGGCAGTGTATCAAATACTTGTTCTCCCCACTGTATATCATTTAACTAGGCAAGTCAGTTAAGAACAAATTCTTATTTATAATTACGGCCTACCCCGGCCAAACCCAGATGACACTGGGCCAATTGTGCGCTGTCCTATGGGACTCCCAATCATGGCCAGATATGATACAACCTGGAATCGAACCAGGGACTGTAGTGACACCCCTTGCACTGAGATGCTGTGCCTTAGACCTCTGCGCCACTTGGGAGCCCATAACTCAGTAGCCTTGACGTTTCCTCTAGGCATCTGTGATTGGGTTTGTGTATAGATGGGTGGATGGATGGAGGAATGGATGGAGATGAAGTGGGTGTGTTGTGGGTGAAATTACAAGATTATTTTATAATGCTGTTATTGCATCAAATGGTTGTTTTATGCAACAGAATAGGGGGTTCTTAGAGCTCTATTGTGTCTGTGTGAACTGAGAGTGGGCCTCTGGAGCTTCATGCTGACAGAAGATTTACAATGCTTTGGGCCACATTCTATTCATGTGAGGGAGATGGCTCCGGTTTGACTGGAAGGCACCAGGGAGAGATGGCTCCGGTATGGATAATTATGAGACAAACCTTGTTTTGGGGGCCAGACCATGGTTTCTACACAATGAGAACAGTCTTTACAGCAGATACTGTCTGCTGTGAATTATTAGTATCTTTCATACAAATCCTAATCTTGTGACCCATTCCATACATCTGTTGTTGGTCATGAACATTCAGGAGGATGTAGTTTGCTATAAAATGCTGTGGCTCAAATCCGCTCGTTGGGCTCTCAACACATCATCTAGGGGTAGGTCGTCGACTAGCTTCATTATTGCAATAATTAATCGATGTTATTAATACGTTTTGAATAAAGTGATATCCTGATTGGTGATTGACCTCTCCTCATTATTGATTGGTATTACCACAACAGATGCCACCATGATTAGATCTACCCTCATGATGGACATTAATCTCATAAACGGCCATATGTCACCTCACAAGAGGGACATCGAGTCCACCCTTCGTGTCGTTGTTTGCAGACTTGGGGTGTGACTCTGGTTAAATGTATAGGATGACGCTCAGCTTGCAGGAAGCATTTTCAGACTTGGGTTGTGTGACACTGGTTAAATGTATTGGATGACGCTCAGCTTGCAGGCAATTTATATTCTAGCCCGCCAGCCCAGTCAAGGTGTGTGTGCGTGCGTGCATGTGTGCGTGCGTGCGACTAAAAGAGCTATATATTGATCCTCACCTTCAATCCCCCAGACTCCCTAGTGCCTCAACATATTCAGCAGGATATCATTTACAGTAAAGGAATGTGAGTCGGTTTTCTCGTCTTTTGCCATTTGACTAGATGTTCAGGAGTCTTATAGCTTGGGTGTAGAAGCTGTTTAGAAGCCTCTTGGACCTAGACTTGGTGCTCCGGTACCGCTTGCTGTGTGGTAGCAGAGAGAACACTCTATGAGTGGGGTGGCTGGAGTCTTTGACACTTTTTAGGCCTTCCTCTGACACCGCCTGGTATAGAGGTCCTGGATGGCAGGAGCTTGGCCCCAGTGATGTACTGGGCCGTACGCACTACCCTCTGTAGTGCCTTGCGGTCGGAGGCCGAGCAGTTGCCATACCAGGCAGTTGCGGAGGGAGGTGTTTAGTCCCAAGATCCTCAGCTTATTGATGAGCTTTGAGGGCACTATGGTGTTGAACGCTGAGCTGTAGTCAATGAATAGCATTCTCACATAGGTGTTCCTTTTGTCCAGGTGGGAAAGGGCAGTGTGTAGTGCAATAGAGATTGCATCATCTGTGGATCTGTTGGGGCGGTATGCAAATTGGAGTGGGTCCAGGGTTCCTGGGATGACCATGATCAGCCTTTCAGTAGTGAGTTAATGGTTATACTCTTTATTAAAAGCTGCCATCCAGTACTGTGTTTTTATGGACCATATAGTTTTCTCTCTGGGTGGTGTGTGACCCAAGACGGCATCGCCTTCTACTGAGATATGCCATTATCACTGACATGTTCCTTTTCCTTGGCTCAAGGACGGAGCCATTTTCATTTCACTTCCTGGTGCCTCATGATGTCAGAGGTCATACAAGCTGTCTTAGTGTGTCACTGTGTTGATTTCACCGTGCCAACCTCATGGGGTCCTGTGATTGGCTGGAGCCCTGCTGGGATGGTTTCCATAGAGATGTAAAGGTCACGTGGTTGATAACGGTTACAGAGGATGACGGTACAGTACCTAAGCTCTGTGGTCGGTTTCTAAGGGCCCAATCCCCTCTCCCCTCTCCCCTCTCCTCTCTCTCCCCTCCCCTCTCCTCTCTCCTCTCCTCTCCGCTCTCTCCCCTCTCCTCTCTCCTCTCCTCTCCTCTCCGCTCTCTCCCCTCTCCTCTCTCCTCTCTGCTCTCCCCTCTCTCCTATCTCCTCTCTCCCCTCTCCTCTCCGCTCTCTCTCTCCTCTCACTCCCTCCCTCTCCTCTCTCCTCTCTCTCCTCTCTCTCTCCTCTCCTCTCCGCTCTCTCCTCTCTGCGCTCTCCTCTCTCCTCTACTCTTCTCTCTCCTCTCTGCTCTTCTCTCTCCTCTCTGCTCTTCTCTCTCCTCTCTGCTCTTCTCTCTTCTCTCTCCTCTCTGCTCTTCTCTCTCCTCTTCCCTCTCTGCTCCACACAAATAAACCAGAGATGATAGTACTGTGACTCTGTCTCAATTAACACACTATTCCCCATATAGTGCACTGCTTTTGACCAGAGAAAATGAGTGCACTGCATGAGGATGGCACTACTTTCTCCATATAGTACATTACTTAGACCAGAGAAAATGAGTGCACTTTCACTATATAGGGAATAGGGTGCTATTTGACACTGGAACTCTGCTTCGAAGGGGTTCTGTGCTCTGTCTGTGAACACTACCAGTGCTCAGTGAGTGATTATTGTGGGGGAAAAGATCTTTTCATTGATCAATTTGCCTTCAGGCGGGCAGGAGGGTGGTTTGTCCTCGGTATACATCAGGAACGGTGTAACATGGTTAGTGAGACAGAGAAGGGGATGAAAATATGAAATGATTGGAGGAGGATTCTCTCATGAATGTGTTGTGTAAAGAGCAGGGAAAGGCTGAGCAACGGAACCACACACAGCTCTAGAGGTTCAGAAACTCTCTCTCTCTAGAATGAGGGCAGTGTGTTCCCTTGCTGTGGTTTGTGTGAAGCAACAGGATGTTGTGACCTTCATAGCTCTCACCAGGCCCGCTGGGTGCATAAACACCCACCTTCCCACATCTAACACCCCCACACACCTCCATGTCACCTCTATTCCACCTCCATCCCACCTCTAAACTCTCCCTGCTACCCTGTCCCAGGTGAGTGCCCTGTTCAACCTGCTACCCTGTCCCAGTAGTCCCCTGTGATCAATCTCTCTCTCTCTCTCTCTCTCTCTCTCTCTCTCTCTCTCTCTCTCTCTCTCTCTCTCTCTCTCAATTCAATTCAATTCAATTGACTTTATTGACATGGCAAGTTCATTATTACTTACATTGTCAAAGTATACATATCGAAAAATAAAAATCTAATATATATATGTATATATATACAAAATATATATATATTTATATATAAATAAATGGTGGAACCAACAGCAATAATAATAGTAGTAGTGGACATGGGATTACCATTAACAGCAACTACAACAACAATATTAATCAGAACAACAATACATTAAAGCAACAGTAGTAGACCAGTGTCAACATGACTTGAGAGGACATATGACCTGGTATGAAAGACAAAACAAAACTAAGCTAAATGGGAAATATTATCAACATTACTTTGCATTTTTCACTGGCTGTCCCTCAGGTTGTGGCAGGAGGACACATATTTGGCTGCCAAAACTGCACATTTTGGCTTTTCACCCAATAAATATTTGATTTTTTCTTCATCTTTTATAGTTTCAAATTCTTTGTATTGAGTTATAATTTTGGGAAAGAAATATGCTCTTAGGTCTGAGTATTTGTCACAGTGTAGTAGGAAATGCACCTCTGTCTCTACCTCTCCCCTGGAGCAGAGTGGGCACAGCCTGTCCTCTCTGGGCAGCCAGGTTTGTCTGTGACGACCGGTCTCTATAGCCAGACTGTGCTCACTGAGTCTGTACCTAGTCAATGTTTTCCTCAGTTTTCTATCAGTCACAGTGGTCAGATAGTCTGCCACCATGTACTGTCTGTTTAGAGCCAAATAGCATTGAAGTTTACTTTGATTTTTTGTGGTGTCTTTCCAATAGGTTATATATTTTTCTTTTTGTTTTGTGATGATTTGGTTGGGCCAGATTTTCTGAGGGCTGTCCCGAGGCTCTATGGGGTTGGTTTGGGTTGGTGAACTGAGCCTCAGAACCAGCTGGCTGAGGGGACTCTTCTCTGGTTTCATCTCTTGACATTGTAGAGCTGTGTGATGGAATGTTTTGGGGTCACTTGTTTTTAGATGGTTGTAAAATTTGATGGCTCTTTTTTCTATTCGAATGAGGAGGGGGTATTGGCCCAATTCTGCCCTACATGCGTTATTTGGAGTTTTTCTTTGTACTTGCAAAACAGTCTTGCAAAACTCTGCATGCAATATTTCAATTGGATGTTTGTCCCATTTGGTAAATTCATTATTAGAGAGTGGACCCCATACTTCACTACCATATAGAGCAATTGGTTCTATAACTGATTGAAAAATTTTGAGCCAGATTCTAATTGGAATTTCAATTTTGATGTTCCTTTTAATGGCATAGAATGCTCTTCTTGCTTTGTCTCTCAGCTCATTCACAGCCATGTGAAAGCTACCTGTGTTGCTGATATTTAGTCCTAGATATGTGTAGTTTTTGGTGTGTTCTAATAGAACTGTGTCCAAATAGAATTTATATTTGTCATCCTTATTTCCCGACCTTTTTTGGAATATCATTATATTTGTTTTTTTTAGGTTAACGGTCAGAGCCCAGGTCTGACAGAACCTGTGAAGACGATCTAGGTGCTGCTGTAACCCCTCTTTAGTGGGAGACAGCAGCACCAGGTCATCTGCGTACAGCAGACACTTGATTTCAGTGTTGTGTAGGGTGATACCAGGTGCTGCCGATTCTTCTAATATTTTTGCCAATTCATTAATGTAGATGTTAAATAATGTTGGACTTATTGGGCAGCCCTGTTTCACTCCACGCCCCTGAGAGAAGAAGTCTGTTTGCTTGTTGCCAATTTTAACCGCACATTTGTTTTTAGTGTACATTGATTTAATAAAATCATATGTTTTCCCTCCAATACCACTTTCTATTAGTTTATAAAAAAGACCTTCGTGCCAAATTGAATCAAATGCTTTCTTGAAATCTACAAAACACGAGTAGATTTTGCCTTTGTTTTGGTTAACTTGTTTATCAATTAGAGTGTGGAGGGTGTAAATGTGGTCTGTTGTACGATAATTTTTTAGAAATCCAATCTGGCTTCTGCTCAGGACGTTGTGTTCGTCAAGGAAATGATGTAGTCTGCTATTTATAATACTGCAGAGAATTTTCCCCAAGTTGCTGTTAACGCAAATTCCTCTGTAATTATTTGGGTCAAATTTGTCTCCATTTTTATAGATTGGTGTGATCAATCCCTGGTTCCAAATATCGGGGAAAATACCTGCAGTGAGGATAATGTTGAAGAGTTTGAGTATAGCCAATTTGAATTTGTGGTCTGTATATTTGATCATTTCATTTAAAATACCATCAGCACCACAGGCCTTTTTGGGTTGGAGATTGCATAGTTTTTCCAATAATTCTTCTTCTGTAATTGGGGTATCCACAGGATTCTGATAGTCTTTGACTGCTAATTCAAGGATTTGTAATTTTTCTTGTATATCTTTTTGTTCTGGGCTCTTTGTTATATTGCTGTAGAGGTTTGCAAAGTGATTTCTCCACATATCCCCATTTTGGATAGCCAATTCCTCATGATGAGGTTTGTTTAATTTATTCCAATTCTCCCAGAAGTGGTTTGATTCTATGGATTCCTCAATTCCATCCAGCTGATTTCTAATGTGCTGTTCCTTTTTTGTTCTTAGGGTGCGTTTGTATTGCTTCAGTGTTTCCCCATATTGAAGGCGTATATTTTTGTTGTCTGGTTCTCTGTGTTTTTGATTAGATATATTTCTCAATGACTTTCTTAGATTTTTGCAATCATTATCAAACCATTTTTCATTATCTGTTATTTTTGGTTTGCTCTTATGCTTCTTTAGATTAGCCAAGGAGGCTAATTTGTAAAATATAAAGTTTATGTTCCTAACGGCCAAATTTACACCTTCATTGCTGAAGGAGAACGTTAAGGCTAAAAAGTTGTCCAGGAGAGATTGTATTTTTTGGCTACTAATTGCTTTTTGGTAGATGTCTGTACTGTTTGCACTCCATCTATAGGCTTGTTTAGTATCATGTAATTTATTGGGCCGTGATGCTTCATGGTTGGGTTCTGCTCTTCTCAGATACACTGTGATTTTACTGTGGTCTGAGAGAGGTGTTAGTGGGCTGACTGTGAAGGCTCTGAGAGACTCTGGGTTTAGGTCGGTGAGGAAGTAGTCTACAGTGCTGCTGCCAAGAGATGAGCTGTAGGTGTACCTACCAAAAGAGTCTCCTCTCAGCCTGCCATTGACTATGTACAGACACAGTGTTCGACAGAGCCTCAGGAGCTGTACTCCGTTTTTGTTTTTCACTTTGTCATAGTTGTTTCTGTGGGGGTATGTGGGGAGGGAAAGGTTGTTGCTTCCTGGTAGGTGTTTATCCCCATGACTGTTAATAGTGTCTTGTTCTTCTGCTGTTCTAGCATTCAGGTCTCCACAGACCAGTACGTTGCCTTGGGCCTGAAAGTGACTAATCTCCCCCTCTAGAATGGAGAAACTCTCTTCATTGAAGTAGGGTGACTCTGAGGGGGGAATGTATGTGGCACAGAGGAAGACGTTTTTATCTGTCAAGATAGCCTCCTTGTTTATTTTTAACCAGATAAAGAATTCTCCTGTTTTGATCAATTCGATTGAATTAATTAGTTCAGATTTATACCATATTAGCAATCCCCCTGAGTCTCTGCCCTGTTTGATTCCTTTTAATTTAGTGGATGGTATGATTATCTCCCTATAACCTAGTGGACAGCCAGTGGAAACATCACCTCTGCACCATGTTTCCTGTAGTACTACAATATCAACATCATCAATTTCTTTCAGGAAGTCTGGGTTTCTGCTCTTTAGCCCAAAAGCAGAGGACTTCAATCCTTGTAAATTCCAACATGCAACGTAAAAAGACTTCATCACTTTTTTTCTTTTCTTTTCTTTACCATGACCCTCGGCCCATCACATGTGAGCATAGTAGACTCAGCATTTGTTTGATGTCACTCATTTGGTTGGTGGGGGCTGGGCCAGTTGCTCCTCTCACAGCCTGTGCGTAGCTCTGCCTGCTGGGCTGTGGCTCCTCCAGGTGTGGGTCTGCGGTGGGGGGCAGGGGGGTGGGAGGCCTCGTCTGGGTGGCTCTGAAGCTGGGCTGGGGTGGTCTGTGCTGCGCTGGCTGTGGGGGGCATTGAGGTTGGTGGTGCTGTGGTCGTGGCTGGGGGGTCCAGGGTGCTGGTCCGGGATGTTGTCTCGGTGATCTCGGCAGGGTGGAGATTGCTCTGCTGTTCCTGGGTGGAGAGGTCGGGCTGCGGTTTAAAGCGACGTCCTTGAGAGTCTTGGCAAGGATGGGGACTGTCTCCCTGTACAGGTGAACATGGTCATAGAGACAGTCCAGATCGAGGGTGGGATGGTGGGCCAGGTGTACATTGGGTCGCAGGGCACAGTCCCGGGATAGGCTGGCGTTTATTCTTTGGATTGTGGCAGGGTGGAAGTCCCTCCTCTGTAGAAGGGTTGACACTATGATTCTTGTGTTGGGGAAGATTGCGGAGGCCTTCTCAATCACTCCCCGTAGTGAAGTGGCCACCCTCTCCTGCTGAGCACGCAGGTCGTTGCTTCCGGTGTGTATGATTATGTGGCTTGGCGACCCGAGATGGTTCTTATCAAGCAGCTCCATGGCACTCTGCGTTGTTGGGCACCACACCTTTCTCGTTTTGTGTCTAGGGAAAAGTTTCTTCTCCTGAACATACTTCCCATTTGAGTCCATTAACAGGACGATGTCAGCCAGTGTTTCTTCTGGACTGGGGGGGGGCAGAGGGGGGGCTGGTGGGTGTTGGAGCTGGGGTGTGGCTGGTCTGTGTCGGTGCCACTGTCAGTGGGAGGCTGTTCTGTGGGTTGGGGAGGAGGGATGCAGCAGCCAGGGCTGGGGAAGTCTGGCTGGTTGAGCTGGGTTCCTCTGCTGTGTGAGGGCAGGTCATAGGGTGGTGATCTATCTGCTCCTGCAGCCTGTCCTCTGCTCTCTTTCTCTCCTGCAGCTCCTCTCTTAGTGCGGTCAGCTCCTTATTGCTGCTCTGCCTGTCTTTTTGGAGCTCTCTCACCTCCTTTGTTAGATCAGCCAGCTCTCTCTTGAGTCCGTCTCTCTCTTGCTGAACCTCTTTCAGCTGTGTTGCAAGGCTGCTGTCCTGCTCTGTCCTCACCTTGGTTAGGAGCTCCTCTAAGGTGTGGTTGTCTGGTTGCTGTTTGCTCACGCTCTCCCTGAGCAGGACCACCTCCCCCTCCAGTTTGGTGAACTCATCCCTCATGGCAGCCATGGTGGTGAGGAGGGCCTGAGCCTGCTCTGCACTGAGGGGGTCGCTCTCCTCCTGGGGCGTGTCCTCCACTATGGTGGGAAGAGAGGTGCTGGATGTGCTTGTTTGGGTGGGGAGGGTAGGGGTGAGGGTGGTGCTGGTGGAGTTTCTCTTGTGGGAGGGCATGTCACTGGTGGTGTCCTTTTCTCTCTCCGCTCTCTCCTTAATGGTCTGAAAGTCTGTTTCAAACAGCCTAATGTTACCTTGCACCATGACAGTTCCAGTCTTGTAGAGGTTGATTGTTATCATGGTGCTGTCAGGGTCGTCTGTCTCTTTGATTTTCAGCTTCCACCCATTACAGATTCCCTCTTTCTTTATGCATGGGTAGTGAGAGCAGACTGCTGAGCGCCATGCATTTGGCTGGTCAGTGAGGAAGATGAGATTACTCACGTCACCGTTTTTGTAGAGGTCTGCAAAAAGGGTTTCTGGCCTCTCCTCTAGTAGTTTCTGTTTAAAAGTTTTCCTCATTGTGTCATTTTTGGCCTTTTTTGGGTAGAGAATGGATTCTGCGCTGAGGGGGAGTGGGGACATGGTGTCTGTGCGCTCTGCTACTACCGCTCTCTCTCTCTCTCTCTCTCTCTCTCTCTCTCTCTGTCTCTGTCTCTCTCTCTCTCTCTGTCTCTCTCTCTCTCTCTGTCTCTCTCTCTCTCTGTCCCTCTCTCTCTCTGTCTCTCTGTCTCTCTCTGTCTCTCTGTTTCTCTGTCTCTCTCTCTGTCTCTCTGTCTCTCTCTCTGTCCCTCTGTCCCTCTCTCTGTCTCTCTGTCTCTCTCTGTCTCTCTGTTTCACTGTCTCTCTCTCTGTCTCTCTGTCTCTCTCTCTGTCCCTCTGTCCCTCTCTCTCTCTGTATCTCTGTCTCTCTGTCTCTCTCCCTCTGTCCCTCTCTCTCTCTCTCTCTCTCTCTCTCTCTCTCTCTCTCTCTCTCTCTCTGTCTCTCTCTCTCTCTGTCTCTCTCTCTCTGTCTCTCTGTCTCTCTGTCTCTCTCTGTCTCTCTCTGTCTGTCTCTCTCTGTCTCTCTCTCTCTCTCTCTCTCTCTCTCTCTCTCTCTCTCTCTCTCTCTCTCTCTCTCTCTCTCTCTCTCTCTCTCTCTCTCTCTCTCTCTCTCTCTCTCTCTCTCTCTATGTTTTTGTCTCATTTAATTTCTCTTTCTTTAAGTCTCTCTCTCTCACACACAGACACACACACAGTCTTTCTACCTTTCTCTGTTCTCTTTACCCTTTACTCGTCTCCATCTTAAGTCTGGCTATGAAGTCTTTCTACATCCTGTATCTGTCTGTCTTCCTACATCAAAAACCCTTATCTCTCTGTACTGTCTATGGCTTGAGCATCTCATGTTCTGAACTGTGTGGCAGGCTTTGATTTTCTTCAGAGGGGTTCCTGTTATAGATCCCACTATTTCACTTGTCATTTAGCATCTTACTGTAAAGAGCTTTACCTGTAGATTGCACTATTTCACCTGTCATTTAGCATCTTACTGTAAAGAGTTTGAAAGTTATGAGTTAAATACTGAAAATGAAAATACTACGTCATGTCTCAAAAACTATATCTACCTTCGGATTCGAGAAGAAAGATGAGGATTTCAATGGTAAACCTGCAGGTGGTTAATTCTCTCACAGCTTCCAGCCTAGCTGACGCGATCCTGCAGGTAGTTAATTCTCTCACCGCTTCCAGCCTAGCTGACGCGATCCGCAGGTAGTTAATTCTCTCACCGCTTCCAGCCTAGCTGACACGATCCTGCAGGTAGTTAATTCTCTCACCGCTTCCAGCCTAGCTGACGCGATCCTGCAGGTAGTTAATTCTCTCACAGCTTCCAGCCTAGCTAACGCGATCCTGCAGGTTGTTAATTCTCTCACAGCTTCCAGCCTAGCTAACGCGATCCTGCAGGTAGTTCATTCTCTCACAGCTTCCAGCCTAGCTGACGCGATCCTGCAGGTAGTTAATTCTCTCACCGCTTCCAGCCTAGCTGACGCGATCCTGCAGGTAGTTAATTCTCTCACCGCTTCCAGCCTAGCTGACGATCCTGCAGGTAGTTAATTCTCTCACAGCTTCCAGCCTAGCTGACGCGATCCTGCAGGTAGTTAATTCTCTCACAGCTTCCAGCCTAGCTAACGCGATCCTGCAGGTAGTTAATTCTCTCACAGCGCCCAGCCTAGCTGACGCGATCCTGCAGGTAGTTAATTCTCTCACCGCTTCCAGCCTAGCTGACGCGATCCTGCAGGTAGTTAATTCTCTCACAGCCCCCAGCCTAGCTGACGCGATCCTGCAGGTAGTTAATTCTCTCACAGCTTCCAGCCTAGCTGACGCGATTCTGCAGGTAGTTAATTCTCACACAGCGCCTAGCCTAGCTAACGTGATCCTGCAGGTAGTTAATTCTCTCACCGCTTCCAGCCTAGCTAACGCGATCCTGCAGGTAGTTAATTCTCTCACCGCTTCCAGCCTAGCTAACGCGATCCTGCAGGTAGTTAATTCTCTCACAGCTTCCAGCCTAGCTGACGCGATCCTGCAGGTAGTTAATTCTCTCACAGCTTCCAGCCTAGCTGACGCGATCCTGCAGGTAGTTAATTCTCTCACAGCTTCCAGCCTAGCTAACGCGATCCTGCAGGTAGTTAATTCTCTCACAGCGCCCAGCCTAGCTGACGCGATCCTGCAGGTAGTTAATTCTCTCACCGCTTCCAGCCTAGCTGACGCGATCCTGCAGGTAGTTAATTCTCTCACCGCTTTCAGCCTAGCTGACGCGATCCTGCAGGTAGTTAATTCTCTCACAGCGCCCAGCCTAGCTAACGCGATCCTGCAGATAGTTAATTCTCTCACAGCTTCCAGCCTAGCTAACGCGATCCTGCAGGTAGTTAATTCTCTCACAGCGCCCAGCCTAGCTGACGCGATCCTGCAGGTAGTTAATTCTCTCACCGCTTCCAGCCTAGCTGACGCGATCCTGCAGGTAGTTAATTCTCTCACAGCGCCCAGCCTAGCTGACGCGATCCTGCAGGTAGTTAATTCTCTCACAGCGCCTAGCCTAGCTGACGCGATCCTGCAGGTAGTTAATTCTCTCACAGCGCCCAGCCTAGCTGACGCGATCCTGCAGGTAGTTAATTCTCTCACAGCTTCCAGCCTAGCTGACGCGATCCTGCAGGTAGTTAATTCTCTCACAGCGCCCAGCCTAGCTAACGCGATCCTGCAGGTAGTTAATTCTCTCACCGCTTCCAGCCTAGCTAACGCGATCCTGCAGGTAGTTAATTCTCTCACCGCTTCCAGCCTAGCTAACGCGATCCTGCAGGTAGTTAATTCTCTCACAGCTTCCAGCCTAGCTGACGCGATCCTGCAGGTAGTTAATTCTCTCACCGCTTTCAGGATAGCTAACGCGATCCTGCAGGTAGTTAATTCTCTCACAGCTTCCAGCCTAGCTGACGCGATCCTGCAGGTAGTTAATTCTCTCACAGCTTCCAGCCTAGCTGACGCGATCCTGCAGGTAGTTAATTCTCTCACAGCGCCCAGCCTAGCTGACGCGATCCTGCAGGTAGTTAATTCTCTCACCGCTTCCAGCCTAGCTGACGCGATCCTGCAGGTAGTTAATTCTCTCACCGCTTTCAGCCTAGCTGACGCGATCCTGCAGGTAGTTAATTCTCTCACAGCGCCCAGCCTAGCTGACGCGATCCTGCAGATAGTTAATTCTCTCACAGCTTCCAGGATAGCTGACAAGATGCAGTGCAATTTCCCTTATTTTAACCACTTTTCAGATATATGAGTTACACTCTATTCTAACAACCCAACCAGGAAGACTACTGATGGCTACTCCGCCTAAGGATCTGAATATAAATTCACTCTCCAGACAGACAGACAGAGAGACAGACAGACAGAGAGACAGAGAGAGAGGGGGGAGGGGGATACATATTGAACCTAGAGAGAATGAAACTGTGCAGCAACACTGCAACATTGATGGCACCTTCACCAGAGGTGGACACAGTTACTTTTGCCAAGAGTGGGACAGTGATGAATGCACTAATTGTAAGTATCTCTGGATAAGAGTGTCTGCTAAATGACTAGAATGTAAATGAGAATGGAGATGGAGAGAGAGAGACAAGGGGGGAAAGATGACCCTTCTTCTGGTCTGCTCAGGAATAGCTTAGTGTCTGATTTTAAAGAGCAAACCATAGATTTATTCCACACACAGCAAACTTAGAATGGAGGAACATAAAGCAAAATCTGGAACAGTCACTGCTTCCAAAGACATAATTCTACATCCATCACATCAGCCAGCTACCACAATAGGGGTGTAATATCATCACACAAAAGCCTTATTAGTCATCCAAGTTTAACGCACCAATCTGAAAGTTCAACGTATCCATCTAGCCGTTATCATGCATCAATTCAAATAAGTTCTACGCTGCAAGTTCCTCTTCAGTGAACCCAGACAGACCCCCTTAATAATGAACTGAGCAGTATGTTTCCATTGTTGCTCCAGTCTGAGTGATTTCACAATACTAATGAGGATTGGGTAAACAAACCACATTAGTACAATACTGTAGGAATCCACTTCATAACAGCAATATGCAGAGGTGTCTGTCTGAACAGTTCCCATTCCGTTACAAAGAGTAGGGTGTCCAATCCAAACACCACCACACGACAACCCTCCCTGGCAGCTAGACACCACCACAACACAACTCTCCCCTCTCTCTCTCTCGCGCGCGCGTGCCTGCCTGCGTGCGTGTGATGTAGTGGGGAGAGCAGGTCTTGAAATTGTTTGTCCTCTAACAAAGGTTGGAGTGTTTTGGAGAAGTGGTTTATTTCTGTCTGTTTGGACTGCATTTCTATTGTAACATGGTTGTAACGCGCTGGTTGTTACGTGCTGGTTGTAACGCGCTGGTTGTTACGTGCTGGTTGTAACGTGCTGGTTGTAACGCGCTGGTTGTTACATGCTGGTTGTAACGAGCTGGTTGTAACGCGCTGGTTGTAACGTGCTGGTTGTAACACGCTGGTTGTAACGTGCTGGTTGTTACGTGCTGGTTGTAACGTGCTGGTTGTTACGTTCTGGTTGTAACGTGCTGGTTGTAACGTGCTGGTTGTAACGTGCTGGTTGTAACGTGCTGGTTGTAACGTGCTGGTTGTAACGCATGCTGGTTGTAACGTGCTGGTTGTAACGTGCTGGTTGTAACATGCTGGTTGTAACGTGCTGGTTGTAACACGCTGGTTGTAACGCGCTGGTTGTAACATGCTGGTTGTAACGCGCTGGTTGTAACTTGCTGGTTGTAACGTGCTGGTTGTAACTTGCTGGTTGTAACATGCTGGTTGTAACGTGCTGGTTGTAACGTGCTGGTTGTAACATGCTGGTTGTAACATGCTGGTTGTAACGTGCTGGTTGTAACATGCTGGTTGTAACGCGCTGGTTGTAACGTGCTGGTTGTAACATGCTGGTTGTAACGTGCTGGTTGTAACGCGCTGGTTGTAACGCGCTGGTTGTAACGTGCTGGTTGTAACATGCTGGTTGTAACGTGCTGGTTGTTACGTGCTGGTTGTTACGTGCTGGTTGTAACATGCTGGTTGTAACATGCTGGTTGTAACGTGCTGGTTGTAACGTGCTGGTTGTAACATGCTGGTTGTAACGTGCTGGTTGTAACGTGCTGGTTGTAACATGCTGGTTGTAACGTGCTGGTTGTAACATGCTGGTTGTAACGCGCTGGTTGTAACGTGCTGGTTGTAACGCGCTGGTTGTAACGTGCTGGTTGTAACGTGCTGGTTGTGTGCTTCAAGGTCATAAAGCCCTGTATTCCATCCTCATGCTGAACTAGATACCGCGCTGCACACTGGACTTGGTAAAGGGCTAATGCCGTTGTAGCAAAGTGAAAGTTGCGTCCCAGTCAGAGAGTGTAAAGGAGCCTCTGGAATCAATTTAGGGAAATTAGAGGACAGCTTCTAATGACAGCATCTTAACGGTATCTTTGATCAGCCCTTTAACAAGGTGAAAGGGAAATCACCTGGATATCACTTAGGAGTTTCTTATCTAACGGACCATTTGGGAGGTTCTACTCCTGAACCAGTCTTTACAGAACGTTCACTCTGCCGGAGGGAAAATGAGCATCCTAAAGACATCATCATTGAAGTGGTGCTATAATCCATACAGTAATTGTGAAATACTTGGCATTCGGTCATCTTTACAATGTGTTGTGTTATAGCCGTCTGTGAATGTATTGTCACACAAACACAGAGTAGTGGGTTAGGATGTTATGCGCTTGTTTATAATGTCTATTTATGGTTGTCAACTGTTTGTGTAATGATATGAAACTGTCTTCAAATGAATCTGGGTGATCCCAGTAGGCCTGTGTGTGTGTGCGCGTTGCGTGTGTGTGTGTGCTGCACTGTGTGGTAAGGGATCTGTGTTATCTCACACACGTGTGCCTCATTGACTCCATTCTAGAGAAATCAATTACACTGTCACCCCACCTCCCCCACCCTTCTCATCCCAGAGAGGAGAGGACTTGTCTCCAGTCCCCTTCCAAAAAGACTGGGAAGGTAGCCTGGTCCCAGATCTGTAGCTGGTCCCAGATCTCCTCAGACTAAGAATATAAAATACTTCCATTGTCAAGCCAGAATATGTGACTATCATTGTCATTCCCTCCCATATGTATAGATGTGTTATGTGTACATACAATATTACAATGGTTGTGGCTAAAGCATACAGATCTTGGACCAGGCTACCTCCTCAGTCCCCTGTCCTGCACTGCAGCAGTCAGATCTGGGACCAGTCTACCTCCTCAGTCCCCTGTCCTGCACTGCAGCAGAGTCAGATCTGGGACCAGGCTACCTCCTCAGTCCCCTGTCCTGCACTGCAGCAGAGTCAGATCTGGGACCAGGCTACCTCCTCAGTACCCTGTCCTGCACTGCAGCAGAGTCAGATCTGGGACCAGTCTACCTCCTCAGTCCCCTGTCTGGTTGTCTCAGAGTCAGATCTGGGACCAGGCTACCTCCTCAGTCCCCTGTCCTGCACTGCAGCAGAGTCAGATCTGGGACCAGGCTACCTCCTCAGTCCCCTGTCTGGTTGTCTCAGAGTCAGATCTGGGATCAGACTCCTGGACAGTGAGTACAGCCACTGTGACTGTCACTAGAGTGGAGCATCCTGGGAAGTGTCCTGTCAGCTCCTCCTGAATCAGTGTCCTGTCAGCTCTTCAATCAGTGTCCTGTCAGCTCCTCCTGAATCAGTGTCCTGTCAGCTCCTCCTGAATCAGTGTCCTGTCAGCTCTTCAATCAGTGTCCTGTCAGCTCCTCCTGAATCAGTGTCCTGTCAGCTCCTCCTGAATCAGTGTCCTGTCAGCTCCTCCTGAATCAGTGTCCTGTCAGCTCCTCCTGAATCAGTGTCCTGTCAGCTCCTCCTGAATCAGTGTCCTGTCAGCTCTTCAATCAGTGTCCTGTCAGCTCCTCCTGAATCAGTGTCCTGTCAGCTCTTCAATCAGTGTCCTGTCAGCTCCTCCTGAATCAGTGTCCTGTCAGCTCTTCAATCAGTGTCCTGTCAGCTCCTCCTGAATCAGTGTCCTGTCAGCTCCTCCTGAATCAGTGTCCTGTCAGCTCCTCCTGAATCAGTGTCCTGTCAGCTCTTCAATCAGTGTCCTGTCAGCTCTTCAATCAGTGTCCTGTCAGCTCCTCCTGAATCAGTGTCCTGTCAGCTCCTCCTGAATCAGTGTCCTGTCAGCTCTTCAATCAGTGTCCTGTCAGCTCCTCCTGAATCAGTGTCCTGTCAGCTCTTCAATCAGTGTCCTGTCAGCTCCTCCTGAATCAGTGTCCTGTCAGCTCCTCCTGAATCAGTGTCCTGTCAGCTCCTCCTGAATCAGTGTCCTGTCAGCTCCTCCTGAATCAGTGTCCTGTCAGCTCCTCCTGAATCAGTGTCCTGTCAGCTCTTCAATCAGTGTCCTGTCAGCTCCTCCTGAATCAGTGTCCTGTCAGCTCTTCAATCAGTGTCCTGTCAGCTCCTCCTGAATCAGTGTCCTGTCAGCTCTTCAATCTGTGTCCTGTCAGCTCCTCCTGAATCAGTGTCCTGTCAGCTCCTCCTGAATCAGTGTCCTGTCAGCTCCTCCTGAATCAGTGTCCTGTCAGCTCCTCCTGAATCAGTGTCCTGTCAGCTCCTCCTGAATCAGTGTCCTGTCAGCTCCTCCTGAATCAGTGTCCTGTCAGCTCCTCCTGAATCAGTGTCCTGTCAGCTCCTCCTGAATCAGTGTCCTGTCAGCTCCTCCTGAATCAGTGTCCGGTCCAGCACTCTGCATATTCCCTCTATCTGTGTGGGATTGGTTTTCTGCATCCCATCATCCAAATAAAAAAGGAGAGGGTAAGAGACAGATTGCAATCTGTCAAATGAATGAATGAATCAATGGAAAACCGTGTCGTGTCTTTGGCATCATTAAAGTGAAGACTGTTATTTTATCAAATCAATTCTCTGTAATTATTATTACGTGATTAAACTAATCATGTAAATGTAATTAACTAGGAAGTCGGGGCACCAAGGAAAATCTTCAGATTGAAAAGTTATAATTTTCCTACTGTAACCTTTCAGATATTTTAATATCTGATCAATTAGTCTTCTAATTAATGAATTATTCTTTGCCTCACGTTAGTCTCATTCCAAACGTGGTACATTGTTGGTTATCTGCACGAACCCAGCCTTCACTATGAATCATCCATATATCAATTGTCTTAATCATTTATTTACTAACTAACTAAATAATCACAGAAATGCATAAACAAACAAACAAAGTAGATATGGTTACAAGGAAATGATAGGGGATGTGCCCTAGTGGGCTAAACCGATATGGCGGCTTGGTAGACAAAGGAACTGAGAAGGGCGCGAAAGACAAAAGACACTACACAGTTGATAATTATATTGATAGAAATACTAATCCTTTGCACATGAACGCTCACTTATTCGGGAATAATTGCAATCAATATATATATTTACGCTCAGTGTGTCGTCGTGATCTCTGTTGGAATCGTCTGTCTTTCTGCTGGAAAGTTCATCAGAATTTCTCTTTGCGTCCCTGGAGTCTTTTGTGGTTAGAATGGATACTTCAGAGTCCAATTCAGAAATGTTCTTATAGAATAGATGTTTCGGCGGTTGTCGGTCTTCGCATTCCAGGTCGACATACATTCTAGCTGCAGACTAGTAATTAGTATCGAAGATTTGCTCTTATTTTGTCGGTATCGATAGTCTCAGAGTTGAACCATTTCCACCAGTGTAATCGAGGTACGCTTGGTCTCAAGATGATTTCTCTAGGTGGGGTTTTTATTCGGAACAGCAGACAAGGCTGTCCCATGACGCCAGATCAATGTCTGTGCTCATGGGGCGGGCCAATGACTTAGTTAACTTTAAAGGGAATTGGATTCTCTTTCATTAAACAGTTTTAAATCACATTACATAATTTCACAAATAGTTTCATCTTTACTCATTCATTTTATACAATAATTAGATGCAAATCTCATAACGGAGACTCTTGTATAAACAGAGTTATGGTAATGTGGCTGTATTGTCTCTCAATGAGGTCACAATCATTAAACAAAATGGAACGGTCGTAGCTGGATTCTCCACCGACCGTTTACACATTCTCCAAAACATGGATATTGTTCAGTTCTCAAGCTCTGTCATGTAGAAGAGGTTCCTTTGTTCTACTGTGAAGCTTTCTGTCTCTATACTGCATGAGGGAGAGAATCTCCTCCAGGAATTTATGACCTGAGATAACAGAACCTGGGTGTAAGAGGGAGAGAGGGGGAAGGCACTCGCTTTACCCAAAGAGGGCCACGTCATGACAACCGGAAGACCAAAAAGTGAATGAATAAATGACAGGTCAGGATGTTATAGCCCATCTCTCTGTCAACAGTTTGACTTGGTGGAGCTATGTGCATATCAACAGTGTTGTTTTAACCAATGGGCTGGGTTCCAGGCTTGCAGCTGTTGCTTGTCTCAACCTGCTGGAGTGTTGCCACCCTGGTCTGCAGGACAAGAGGACAAAACCACAGTGCTCAGTTTGTGACATCCTCCCAGACCACTGTGTTATCTACACCTCAGTGGTCACTGGCACTGCCCTCTACTCTCCCCACCAATCTGTGTAGGAACATTCAACCTCTCCTCCAGCCAAATGAATACATTAAAATGACTAGGAGCTTTTGGCCACACACACAGCAATTGTTGCCATGTGGTTTGCTAAGCAGTTGGACACCTTTTTTGCTTATTCTTTTCATGTAGTTCATGTGTCTCAAATCCCTTGTCTCAAATGTACTATCCACCACCACTGTCACGCTGTCCTTTTATTGAAGACCGTCTGCCTCCTGTGTATAGTGGAAGGAAAAGAAAGGAAGCTGAAAACAGAGGGAAAGGCGGTGAGTCTGAGGTGAATAGAAGAAGCGGTGAATATATGAGAGGCTGAGCTCCCGCCGCCTCGACCCTGGCAGTGTCACGTCTCAGTCCTGGCTGCTCAGAGATGGCACCGCTGGCTGGCTGGCTGGGGAATAAATAGACTGTGGAAATGAGGTCTGTATCTTGTTTGTGTGTATGCAGAGATGCCCAGAGAGGGACAGGGCTCAGTCAGCCTGTTTCTGTAAGCTCCTGTCCCACGGTCAGAAATGTTATGCATTATAATCACAGCTGTCTTTGTTCCTATTGGACACCATTACCTCTTCACTTCGCACCTTTCCGTTTAAGGGTTGTCAGTAATTGTTTCACCATATTTTAATGTAGAGGGACAATGACATACTGTACTGTAGCATAATTGTTGATATTGATATCTCCGTCATAAGAATATGGACCAGTATAGGAGTCGGGATGGTGAATAGTTCATTAGGCCACACGTCCAAAGAAAGGGGTTGTTTTGTTTCGTTAACCTCCATTTGCCAGATGTTGAACTGCCCACCCACCTCTCTACAGTCTGTTAGACTCCAGATACAGTACTATGGTCCATGATACAGACCTCTCTACAGTCTGTTAGACTCCAGATACGGTACTATGGTCCATGATACAGACCTCTCTACAGTCTGTTAGACTCCAGATACGGTACTATGGTCCATGATACAGACCTCTCTACAGTCTGTTAGACTACAGATACGGTACTATGGTCCATGATACAGACCTCTCTACAGTCTGTTAGACTCCAGATACGGTACTATGGTCCATGATACAGACCTCTCTACAGTCTGTTAGACTCCAGATACGGTACTATGGTCCATGATACAGACCTCTATACAGTCTGTTAGACTCCAGATACGGTACTATGGTCCATGATACAGACCTCTACAGTCTGTTAGACTCCAGATACAGTACTATGGTCCATGATACAGACCTCTACAGTCTGTTAGACTCCAGATACAGTACTATGGTCCATGATACAGACCTCTCTACAGTCTGTTAGACTCCAGATACGGTACTATGGTCCATGATACAGACCTCTCTACAGTCTGTTAGACTCCAGATACGGTACTATGGTCCATGATACAGACCTCTCTACAGTCTGTTAGACTCCAGATACGGTACTATGGTCCATGATACAGACCTCTCTACAGTCTGTTAGACTACAGATACGGTACTATGGTCCATGATACAGACCTCTCTACAGTCTGTTAGACTCCAGATACGGTACTATGGTCCATGATACAGACCTCTCTACAGTCTGTTAGACTCCAGATACGGTACTATGGTCCATGATACAGACCTCTATACAGTCTGTTAGACTCCAGATACGGTACTATGGTCCATGATACAGACCTCTCTACAGTCTGTTAGACTCCAGATACGGTACTATGGTCCATGATACAGACCTCTCTACAGTCTGTTAGACTCCAGATACGGTACTATGGTCCATGATACAGACCTCTCTACAGTCTGTTAGACTCCAGATACGGTACTATGGTCCATGATACAGACCTCTCTACAGTTTGTTAGACTCCAGATACGGTACTATGGTCCATGATACAGACCTCTCTACAGTCTGTTAGACTCCAGATACGGTACTATGGTCCATGATACAGACCTCTCTACAGTCTGTTAGACTCCAGATACGGTACTATGGTCCATGATACAGACCTCTCTACAGTCTGTTAGACTCCAGATACGGTACTATGGTCCATGATTCAGACCTCTATACAGTCTGTTAGACTCCAGATACGGTACTATGGTCCATGATACAGACCTCTCTACAGTCTGTTAGACTCCAGATACGGTACTATGGTCCATGATACAGACCTCTCTACAGTCTGTTAGACTCCAGATACGGTACTATGGTCCATGATACAGACCTCTCTACAGTCTGTTAGACTCCAGATACGGTACTATGGTCCATGATTCAGACCTCTATACAGTCTGTTAGACTCCAGATACGGTACTATGGTCCATGATACAGACCTCTCTACAGTCTGTTAGACTCCAGATACGGTACTATGGTCCATGATACAGACCTCTCTACAGTCTGTTAGACTCCAGATACGGTACTATGGTCCATGATACAGACCTCTCTACAGTCTGTTAGACTCCAGATATGGTACTATGGTCCATGATACAGACCTCTATACAGTCTGTTAGACTCCAGATACGGTACTATGGTCCATGATACAGACCTCTCTACAGTCTGTTAGACTCCAGATATGGTACTATGGTCCATGATACAGACCTCTATACAGTCTGTTAGACTCCAGATACGGTACTATGGTCCATGATACAGTAACTTTAGAACTGTTAGCATGCAGCTTGTCTTTGTGCATCAGGAGTGTGGGGACAAAGAGCTGTAATTGTCATCCACAGGTCATTCAGTAGCCAGGCCTCAGAGTCTATAGCACTGTGCTAACAGGCACCAACTGAACTACAGTAGCCAGGCCTCAGAGTCTATAGCACTGTGCTAACAGGCACCAACTGAACTACAGTAGCCAGGCCTCAGAGTCTATAGCACTGTGCTAACAGGCACCAACTGAACTACAGCAGCCAGGCCTCAGAGTCTATAGCACTGTGCTAACAGGCACCAACTGAACTACAGCAGCCAGGCCTCAGAGTCTATAGCACTGTGCTAACAGGCACCAACTGAACTACAGCAGCTTCAGACAATTAGAGGGACAGTGATTGTCCTCAGGAAGACAGAACAACAGTTTAAATTACATTTTCCAATTTTGTCATCAAGGCCCTTTTTTTGCCATCAATTCTGTCCCATATGCTTTTCTCTTTATTCCATTATACCTCTCTACTCGCCCCTCTCTGTCCTCTCCTTTCCTCTCTTCTGTGGCTGTGTCCCATATGCTCAGCTGTCTCAGAGCAGGTGACAAACTGCAGGTGGGCCCCACACCTCCGCTCCAGACCAGCCCCCGTCCAGCAGACCAGAGGGGGGTCAGGAAAGGAAGATTTCTCTCATGTTGGAATGGTGACAGGCAGTAGATCCTGGGTTCTCTCATGTTGGAATGGTGACAGGCAGTAGATCCTGGGTTCTCTCATGTTGGAATGGTGACAGGCAGTAGATCCTGGGTTCTCTCATGTTGGAATGGTGACAGGCAGTAGATCCTGGGTTCTCTCATGTTGGAATGGTGACAGGCAGTAGATCCTGGGTTCTCTCATGTTGGAATGGTGACAGGCAGTAGATCCTGGGTTCTCTCATGTTAGAATGGTGACAGGCAGTAGATCCTGGGTTCTCTCATGTTGGAATGGTGACAGGCAGTAGATCCTGGGTTCTCTCATGTTGGAATGGTGACAGGCAGTAGATCCTGGGTTCTCTCATGTTGGAATGGTGACAGGCAGTAGATCCTGGGTTCTCTCATGTTGGAATGGTGACAGGCAGTAGATCCTGGGTTCTCTCATGTTGGAATGGTGACAGGCAGTAGATCCTGGGTTCTCTCATGTTGGAATGGTGACAGGCAGTAGATCCTGGGTTCTCTCATGTTGGAATGGTGACAGGCAGTAGATCCTGGGTTCTCTCATGTTGGAATGGTGACAGGCAGTAGATCCTGGGTTCTCTCATGTTGGAATGGTGACAGGCAGTAGATCCTGGGTTCTCTCATGTTGGAATGGTGACAGGCAGTAGATCCTGGGTTCTCTCATGTTGGAATGGTGACAGGCAGTAGATCCTGGGTTCTCTCATGTTAGAATGGTGACAGGCAGTAGATCCTGGGTTCTCTCATGTTGGAATGGTGACAGGCAGTAGATCCTGGGTTCTCTCATGTTGGAATGGTGACAGGCAGTAGATCCTGGGTTCTCTCATGTTGGAATGGTGACAGGCAGTAGATCCTGGGTTCTCTCATGTTGGAATGGTGACAGGCAGTAGATCCTGGGTTCTCTCATGTTGGAATGGTGACAGGCAGTAGATCCTGGGTTCTCTCATGTTAGAATGGTGACAGGCAGTAGATCCTGGGTTCTCTCATGTTGGAATGGTGACAGGCAGTAGATCCTGGGTTCTCTCATGTTGGAATGGTGACAGGCAGTAGATCCTGGGTTCTCTCATGTTGGAATGGTGACAGGCAGTAGATCCTGGGTTCTCTCATGTTGGAATGGTGACAGGCAGTAGATCCTGGGTTCTCTCATGTTGGAATGGTGACAGGCAGTAGATCCTGGGTTCTCTCATGTTGGAATGGTGACAGGCAGTAGATCCTGGGTTCTCTCATGTTGGAATGGTGACAGGCAGTAGATCCTGGGTTCTCTCATGTTGGAATGGTGACAGGCAGTAGATCCTGGGTTCTCTCATGTTGGAATGGTGACAGGCAGTAGATCCTGGGTTCTCTCATGTTGGAATGGTGACAGGCAGTAGATCCTGGGTTCTCTCATGTTGGAATGGTGACAGGCAGTAGATCCTGGGTTCTCTCATAGTGGCAGAACATTGATTGGGCCTTTAGCCTGATATCTATCTGTTTTTTCACATTCATTTATAGTAACTAGCACTTACTCTCTCAAATAACATCAAAACATGTTAAGTGCAGGCTCAAATGAATGCAGTGTGAAGGGGGTTTATTATGTGTAATGAATAAAGGTTTTGAACTGTTTATCAACCTCCCCCTCAGTTATTAAGACGATCTGTCTGGGAACCCACTTATATGGACATGTAGTATGAATTGTCTGAGGGGATCGGTGACATTTCAGAATGCATTGAAAACAAGTGGCTGTCGATATTGGCATTTCACTGAGCTTATGCATGTTGATGATATCCCATTACAATTGTCATTTAACGGTGGGAAAATGTCTGGGAAAAATAGTTTTTAGATGACTTTTGTTCGATGCAGAGTTTATGAGAAATGTTATGCCCGAGGGGTCAGGGTGTGAAATTGTAAAAGCCAAAGCCTCTGCTGGGTATGTAAAACAGTCCCTCTCTGTGTGTGTGGGTATTGTAAAACAGTCCCTCTCTGTGTGTGTGGGTATTGTAAAACAGTCCCTCTCTCTGTGTGTGGGTATTGTAAAACAATCCCTCTCTGTGTGTGTGGGTATTGTAAAACAATCCCTCTCTGTGTCTGTGGGTATTGTAAAACAGTCCCTCTCTGTGTCTGTGGGTATTGTAAAACAGTCCCTCTCTGTGTGTGTGGGTATTGTAAAACAGTCCCTCTCTTTGTGTGTGGGTATTGTAAAACAATCCCTCTCTGTGTGTGTGGGTATTGTAAAACAATCCCTCTCTGTGTCTGTGGGTATTGTAAAACAGTCCCTCTCTGTGTCTGTGGGTATTGTAAAACAATCCCTCTCTCTGTGTGTGTGGGTATTGTAAAACAATCACTCTCTGTGTCTGTGGGTATTGTAAAACAGTCCCTCTCTGTGTGTCTGTGGGTATTGTAAAACAGTCCCTCTCTGTGTGTGTGGGTATTGTAAAACAATCCCTCTCTGTGTCTGTGGGTATTGTAAAACAGTCCCTCTCTCTGTGTCTGTGGGTATTGTAAAACAGTCCCTCTCTGTGTGTGTGGGTATTGTAAAACAATCCCTCTCTGTGTCTGTGGGTATTGTAAAACAGTCCCTCTCTCTGTGTCTGTGGGTATTGTAAAACAGTCCCTCTCTGTGTCTGTGGGTATTGTAAAACAATCCCTCTCTGTGTCTGTGGGTATTGTAAAACAATCCCTCTCTGTGTCTGTGGGTATTGTAAAACAATCCCTCTCTGTGTCTGTGGGTATTGTAAAACAATCCCTCTCTGTGTCTGTGGGTATTGTAAAACAGTCCCTCTCTCTGTGTGTGTGGGTATTGTAAAACAGTCCCTCTCTGTGTGTGTGGGTATTGTAAAACAGTCCCTCTCTGTGTGTGTGGGTATGTAAAACAATCCCTCTCTGTGTCTGTGGGTATTGTAAAACAGTCCCTCTCTGTGTGTGTGGGTATGTAAAACAATCACTCTCTGTGTGTGTGGGTATTGTAAAACAATCCCTCTCTGTGTCTGTGGGTATTGTAAAACAGTCCCTCTCTGTGTCTGTGGGTATTGTAAAACAATCCCTCTCTGTGTCTGTGGGTATTGTAAAACAGTCCCTCTCTGTGTCTGTGGGTATTGTAAAACAGTCCCTCTCTCTGTGTCTGTGGGTATTGTAAAACAGTCCCTCTCTGTGTCTGTGGGTATTGTAAAACAATCCCTCTCTGTGTCTGTGGGTATTGTAAAACAATCCCTCTCTGTGTGTGTGGGTATTGTAAAACAGTCCCTCTCTGTGTCTGTGGGTATTGTAAAACAGTCCCTCTCTGTGTGTGTGGGTATGTAAAACAATCCCTCTCTGTGTCTGTGGGTATTGTAAAACAGTCCCTCTCTGTGTCTGTGGGTATTGTAAAACAATCCCTCTCTGTGTCTGTGGGTATTGTAAAACAGTCCCTCTCTGTGTGTGGGGGTATTGTAAAACAAATCAAATCAAATCAAATTTTATTAGTCACATACACATGGTTAGCAGATGTTAATGCGAGTGTAGCGAAATGCTTGTGCTTCTAGTTCCGACAATGCAGTAATAACAACAAGTAATCTAACCTAACAATTCCACAACTACTACCTTATACACACAAGTGTAAAGGGATAAAGAATATGTACATAAAGATATATGAATGAGTGATGGTACAGAACGGCATAGGCAAGATGCAGTAGATGGTATAGAGTACGGTATATACATATGAGATGAGTACTGTAGGGTATGTAAACATAAAGTGGCATAGTTTAAAGTGGCTAGTGGTACATGTATTACATAAAGATGGCAAGATGCAGTAGATGATATAGAGTACAGTATATACATATACATATGAGATGGGTAATGTAGGGTATGTAAACATTATATTAAGTGGCATTGTTTAAAGTGGCTAGTGGTACATTTTTACATAATTTCCATCAATTCCCATTTTTAAAGTGGCTGGAGTTGAGTCAGTATGTTGGCAGCGGCCGCTAAATGTTAGTGGTGGCTGTTTAACAGTCTGATGGCCTTGAGATAGAAGCTGTTTTTCAGTCTCTCGGTCCCTGCTTTGATGCACCTGTACTGACCTCGCCTTCTGGATGATAGCGGGGTGAACAGGCATTGGCTTGGGTGGTTGTTGTCCTTGATGATCTTTATGGCCTTCCTGTGACATCGGGTGGTGTAGGTGTCCTGGAGGGCAGGTAGTTTGCCCCTGGTGATGCGTTCTGCAGACCTCACTACCCTCTGGAGAGCCTTACGGTTGTGGGCGGAGCAGTTGCCGTACCAGGCGGTGATACAGCCCGACAGGATGCTCTCGATTGTGCATCTGTAGAAGTTTGTGAGTGCTTTTGGTGACAAGCCGAATTTCTTCAGCCTCCTGAGGTTGAAGAGGCGCTGCTGCGCCTTCTTCACAACGCTGTCTGTGTGGGTGGACCAATTCAGTTTGTCCGTGATGTGTACACCGAGGAACTTAAAACTTTCCACCTTCTCCACTACTGACCCGTCGATGTGGATAGGGGGGTGCTCCCTCTGCTGTTTCCTGAAGTCCACAATCATCTCCTTTGTTTTGTTGACGTTGAGTGTGAGGTTATTTTCCTGACACCACACTCCGAGGGCCCTCACCTCCTCCCTGTAGGCCGTCTCGTCGTTGTTGGTAATCAAGCCTACCACTGTAGTGTCATCCGCAAACTTGATGATTGAGTTGGAGGCGTGCATGGCCACGCAGTCGTGGGTGAACAGGGAGTACAGGAGAGGGCTCAGAACGCACCCTTGTGGGGCCCCAGTGTTGAGGATCAGCGGGGTGGAGATGTTGTTACCTACCCTCACCACCTGGGGGCGGCCCGTCAGGAAGTCCAGGACCCAGTTGCACAGGGCGGGGTCGAGACCCAGGGTCTCGAGCTTGATGACGAGTTTGGAGGGTACTATGGTGTTAAATGCTGAGCTGTAATCGATGAACAGCATTCTCACATAGGTATTCCTCTTGTCCAGATGGGTTAGGGCAGTGTGCAGTGTGGTTGCGATTGCGTCGTCTGTGGACCTATCGTGTCGGTAAGCAAATTGGAGTGGGTCTAGGGTGTCCGGTAGGGTGGAGGTGATATGGTCCTTGACTAGTCTCTCAAAGCACTTCATGATGACGGAAGTGAGTGCTACGGGGCGGTAGTCGTTTAGCTCAGTTACCTTAGCTTTCTTGGGAACAGGAACAATGGTGGCCCTCTTGAAGCATGTGGGAACAGCAGACTGGGATAAGGATTGATTGAATATGTCCGTAAACACACCAGCCAGCTGGTCTGCGCATGCTCTGAGGACGCGGCTGGGAATGCCGTCTGGGCCTGCAGCCTTGCGAGGGTTAACACGTTTAAATGTTTTACTCACCTCGGCTGCAGTGAAGGAGAGCAGTCCCTCTCTCTGTGTGTGGGTATTGTAAAACAGTCCCTCTCTCTGTGTGTGTGGGTATTGTAAAACAATCACTCTCTGTGTGTGTGGGTATTGTAAAACAGTCCCTCTCTGTGTCTGTGGGTATTGTAAAACAGTCCCTCTCTGTGTGTGTGGGTATTGTAAAACAGTCCCTCTCTGTGTCTGTGGGTATTGTAAAACAGTCCCTCTCTGTGTGTGTGGGTATTGTAAAACAGTCCCTCTCTCTGTGTGTGTGGGTATTGTAAAACAATCCCTCTCTGTGTCTGTGGGTATTGTAAAACAGTCCCTCTCTGTGTGTGTGGGTATTGTAAAACAGTCCCTCTCTGTGTCTGTGGGTATTGTAAAACAGTCCCTCTCTGTGTGTGTGGGTATTGTAAAACAGTCCCTCTCTCTGTGTGTGTGGGTATTGTAAAACAATCCCTCTCTGTGTCTGTGGGTATTGTAAAACAATCCCTCTCTCTGTCTGTGGGTATTGTAAAACAATCCCTCTCTGTGTGTGTGGGTATTGTAAAACAATCCCTCTCTGTGTCTGTGGGTATTGTAAAACAATCCCTCTCTCTGTCTGTGGGTATTGTAAAACAATCCCTCTCTGTGTCTGTGGGTATTGTAAAACAGTCCCTCTCTGTGTGTGTGGGTATTGTAAAACAGTCCCTCTCTGTGTCTGTGGGTATTGTAAAACAGTCCCTCTCTGTGTGTGTGGGTATTGTAAAACAGTCCCTCTCTCTCTGTGTGTGGGTATTGTAAAACAATCCCTCTCTGTGTGTGTGGGTATTGTAAAACAGTCCCTCTCTCTGTGTGTGGGTATTGTAAAACAGTCCCTCTCTCTGTGTGTGTGGGTATTGTAAAACAATCACTCTCTGTGTGTGTGGGTATTGTAAAACAGTCCCTCTCTGTGTCTGTGGGTATTGTAAAACAGTCCCTCTCTGTGTGTGTGGGTATTGTAAAACAGTCCCTCTCTCTGTGTGTGGGTATTGTAAAACAGTCCCTCTCTCTGTGTGTGGGTATTGTAAAACAGTCCCTCTCTCTGTGTGTGGGTATTGTAAAACAATCACTCTCTGTGTGTGTGGGTATTGTAAAACAATCCCTCTCTGTGTGTGTGGGTATTGTAAAACAGTCCCTCTCTCTCCGTGTGTGTGGGTATTGTAAAACAATCCCTCTCTGTGTGTGTGGGTATTGTAAAACAGTCCCTCTCTCTCTGTGTGTGGGTATTGTAAAACAATCCCTCTCCGTGTGTGGGGGTATTGTAAAACAGTCTTGATCTCTGTGTGTGTGGGTACTGTAATATAGTCCTGATCTCTGTGTGTGTGGGTATTGTAAAACAGTCCCTCTCTCTGTGTTGTGGGTCTTTTAAAACAGTCCTGATCTCTGTGTGTGTGTGTATTGTAAAACAGTCATGATCTCTGTGTGTGTGTGGGTATTGTAAAACAGTCCTGATCTCTGTGTGTGTGGGTATTGTAAAACAGTCCCCCTCTCTGTGTTGTGGGTATTGTAATATAGTCCTGATCTCTGTGTGTGTGGGTATTGTAAAACAGTCCCTCTCTCTGTGTTGTGGGTCTTTTAAAACAGTCCTGATCTCTGTGTGTGTGTATTGTAAAACAGTCCTGATCTCTGTGTGTGTGGGTATTGTAAAACAGTCCTGATCTCTGTGTGTGTGGGTATTGTAAAACAGTCCCTCTCTGTGTGTGGGGGTATTGTAAAACAATCCCTCTCTCCGTGTGTGTGGGTATGTAAAACAATCCCTCTCTGTGTGTGTGGGTATTGTAAAACAGTCCCTCTCTCTGTGTGTGTGGGTATTGTAAAACAGTCCCTCTCTCTGTGTGTGTGGGTATTGTAAAACAGTCTTGATCTCTGTGTGTGTGGGTACTGTAAAACAGTCCCTCTCTCTGTGTTGTGGGTCTTTTAAAACAATCCCTCTCTCTGTGTGTGGGGGTATTGTAAAACAGTCCTGATCTCTGTGTGTGTGGGTATTGTAAAACAGTCCTGATCTCTGTGTGTGTGGGTATTGTAAAATAGTCCTGATCTCTGTGTGTGTGGGTATTGTAAAACAGTCCTGATCTCTGTGTGTGTGTGTATTGTAAAACAGTCCAGATCTCTCTGTGTGTGTGGGTATTGTAAAACAGTCCAGATCGCTCTGTGTGTGTGGGTATTGTAAAACAGTTCAGATCTCCGTGTGTGTGTGGGTATTGTAAAACAGTCCTGATCTCTGTGTGTGGGAGTATTGTAAAACAGTCCAGATCGCTCTGTGTGTGTGGGTATTGTAAAACAGTCCTGCTCTCTCTGTGTGTGTGTGGGTATTGAAAAACAGTCCTGCTCTCTCTGTGTGTGTGGGTATTGTAAAACAGTCCTGATCTCTGTGTGTGGGTATTGTAAAACAGTCCTGATCTCTCTGTGTGTGGGTATTGTAAAACAGTCCTGATCTGTGTGTGTGTGTGTGTGTGTGTGTGTGTGTGTGTGTGTGTGTGTGTGTGTGTGTGTGTGTGTGTGTGTGTGTGTGTGTGTGTGTGTGTGTGTGTGTGTGTGTGTGTGTGTGTGTGTGCATTAGCTGGATGCACCCACCTTGCCAGGTGAAACATACAGCAGCAGCAGGTGATGTGACAGGCTTGCAAATCTTTAGAAATGAATAAAAGAACCCCCAGACAGATGTGTAGAGGATGTTTGGGGACGTGCTGAGAATGGAGAGGAGGAGGGGAGGGACTAGTGCCAGCCTCGCAGCCGGACGGCCATCTTAGGGCTGTTATCACTGCCAGCTTGTTTGTGACACCTGAACCAGATGTCTCTCTCTCTCTGTGTGACATTAGTACTTTAAAACGATTTGAGGTATAAAAAAAACTACAGATTTAATAAGATATTTTTTATAATAGACATCAAGATGTTTTTAATGCATGTACATGATTCAGAGGACATTTCATACAATTTCAGCCCTTTGGTCACATTAGCTTCACTCTAGTATGCACACTTGGTAATTCAACTGTGAATTACAGCTTGAATGAATGTGCTTTAAGACTGAAATGTGTCTGACACTGTTAGTCTTCAATGCTTTCTAAATGAGGTGGGGAAGCATCAACATTTCTCTTCAGGTGATGAAAAGGGTTTTTGATTGTCAATGGCTCCTGCAGTGTAAGGATTCTGATTGCTATTCTCTCTCTTCAAAGAACTCATTTCTGAATCCCAGGCAAAATGGAAAAAGTGTTTGAATGGTTTTGCTCTAAATGGAAAGAAAATGACACACTCTCACTCTGCAACTTTGTGCAACTTTAAAATGATCCCTCCATGGCTGAAGTAGCCAGCATTGACCCCTTGCTTCCCTTTCCGCTCTATTCCAGATGAGACGACCTACGACGCCTCTGGTTCTTCTGATGTACCCAATGACACAACAGCCTCCGCCCATCCCATTCACCCATTGGCCGGCTTGCTGTTGGTGGATGAGGAGCCTTTATCAGTCGTCCAACCAGAGGGCAGGGCTGTGTCAGAGGGGGTGGGGCTGAGAGAGCAGCCTGCCTTCTCCTCCATACTGACCCTGCTGGCGGACAAACACCCACTGAGCTTGGTCCGATCCAAGGCCTCGCCAACCATCACCAAAGACAACAACCAAACCAGCCAGTGGCCTTCGGTTGCTCCCTTCTCCTCCTCTTCTTCTTCTTCTGTGGAGCCGAGCAGAGACCTGTCTGACAGCTCAGGTTTGACTCCCAGCATGCTTCACCAGACCAAGGTGTCATCAATTACCAAGGCGTCATCAATGTCAGTGTCATCAGTGGCGTCCTTCATGACTGGGGATTGGAGGGCACTGTCATCATCAGCACATACATTGTTCTCATCATCATCAACAATATTATCATCACCGTCATCACCACCACCATCAGCAGCAGCAATGTCATCACCATCATCACCATCAGCATCATCACCACCATCAGCAGCAGCAATATCATCATCATCATCACCATCATCAGCAGCAGCAATATCACCAGCATCATCAATATCATCACCATCATCATCATCATCACTATCACCATCATCACCAGCATCACCACTATCACCAGCATCATCATCTGAATGGTTAATAACAACAGCCTTTGCTTTATCCTATGACATCTCAAGCCTGTCTGACCCTGTCAGTGTGACACAAACTGCCTCATCAGTGTCATCTGTGTTTCCTCTGAATAAAACATCATTGAATCCCCCAATCCAATCCAGCATTAGTTTAGATGTAGATATATTTACAGTCACAAAGAGCTTACCACTTCCCCTCTCTGACTCCACTCACCAATCACTGACTAGAGGAGTGACCACAGAGACCAGTGGCACCAAATCACAAGTCAGGACTCCGGACTCTGCAGCTCCAGCATCGCTTCAATCCCATGGCTTGTATGGGACACAAAGGACAACATCGTCAAACAGAATAGACACCAGCCCTTTCACAACATGGAAACCAGCAAAGACAGAACCAAACCACTCCACCTCTACTAGTGTTACCTCTGGAAATGTCCCTTTCACCGTTTCAGCCAGAACCATCAGATCATCAGACAACCGCAGGACCAGGACTGTTTTCACTAACAACAGAGAGACACGCTCTTTACTTCTCTCCTCTCATGTCCAGGACAGTCAAGCTGATCAAAGCCAACAGAGCGTATTACAAACTGTCCGCTCAGCATTGCTGTCACCTCCACCTACTCCCCCACAAGGATATTTAGTTCCTAGTCTCATCACAGGGGAAAATATCAGTGCAACACAAAACAGGACGAATAGAGATAAGACATGGACAGGTAGTCAGATGGCTTTTATAAGAAGCGCCTGGCCTGTAGCAGTTACCTCAGTGCCTTCTCATGCTGTAGATTCAAGTGTATCGCCGGCTGTGACGAGCAGAATATCGGCAACATATTTCCCTATCTCATCTAACACCTTACCAACCTTGTCAGATACCGACTCACCCCACTCAGACACCACAGTGGCTAAGTTAACAGGCTCGTACTGGAGCACAGCATCTCCTCAGAGCTCAACATATTTCAGAGATTTAGTAACAGCCACAGGGCACACCAGCTCAAGCACTCCTGACCCCAATAGGAATAATGATGAGGGAGGAAGAGCAGGAGGGGAAGTCAGCTTGGATTCAACTGCTCAGACAAGAAGTCACCCCCTCAGTGACTCCACTCTCAGCTCTGTATCTGGAACACTGAGTGACTCCACTCTCAGTTCTGTATCTGGAACACTGAGTGACTCCACTCTCAGTTCTGTATCTGGAACACTGAGTGACTCCACTCTCAGTTCTGTATCTGGAACACTGAGTGACTCCACTCTCAGCTCTGTATCTGGAACACTGAGTGACTCCACTCCCAGTTCTGTATCTGGAACACTGAGTGACTCCACTCTCAGTTCTGTATCTGGAACACTGAGTGAATCCACTCTCAGTTCTGTATCTGGAACATCGAGTGACTCCATTCTCAGTTCTGTATCTGGAACACCGAGTGACTCCACTCTCAGTTCTGTATCTGGAACACTGAGTGACTCCACTCCCAGTTCTGTATCTGGAACACTGAGTGTCTCGCCCATGTCTGCTAGTAGCGTAACCCTTGGAGACGCAGGATTGACCCCTCTAACCTCGCTGACTCCTTCCTTGAAATCTGACACAGGCCTGATGTCACTTCCTGTCACTGATCCATCAACTTTAGCTCAGCACCTGACACGGGCGTTAACCTCTCCCACCCTGCATGCTAGTCCCTCAACAGTACCCCAGGATCCCCAGTTCACCCTCTCCATCATCCTGAGCACCAGGCAGCCTTACTTTAACCCAACGGTCTCTAGTCTCCACAGAACCGATGATGCACCGACCCAGTCTGCCTCTAGAGGAACCACATCTACACACAGACCTGTAGTGCTGTTAGCGACGCCTCACGCTACCTCACCATCAGCGACCCAGTTTCAAACAAGGCCATTGTATATTTCTGTTAGCACAGGGTCTGAGGTAGGTTCCCCTGATATGACCCCTGAAATGTCCCTCGATAAGTCAGCTGAAATGTCCCCTGTAAATTCCTCTGAAATGTCAACTGAAATGTTCTCTGAAACGTCCCCTGAAATGTCCCTTGTAACGTCCCCTGTAACGTCCCCTGATATTACACACACGCCTGCTGAGAACACTGTATCTCAGCCAAATACAGAGACTGGCTCAGTTTTGCCCCTTTCTGCTATAGTTGAGGATTCCTCCACTACCATCACAGACCTAAGTGTTCATGTTTATAAGGGAACACCCCCATTAATGGGATCTCCAACACCCTCCTCTGATGTTACAGAGGACTCGTTGATTTCCAGAGGGACCAACGCTGAAGGTTCTCCGTATCCACGCCCCACTGATATCCCTGCAGATGTTAACACTGCAGAGGCTGTACCGACTCCTCTTAAACACGCCTCCCACAGAAAGACAACTACAATAAGGGGAAAAGATGTTCTCTCTACAATGTCAGAAAGTCCCACCGTCATGAGGGAATACCCTACTCCGTCTCAGACACCGTTAATAAATGAGCATAGTCATCTTTCTCATTCTGATATAGACAGGAAAATGGGCGTGTCCTCAACAACATCGTCTACATATTTTAATACCATAACCTCTGATACAGAAGGACTTCCCACTAAAAGCCTGGAACTCAATGGACATAGTAGGTATCTTTCTCTAACACCTGTCTCCTCTCACTCACCTGATAGAGCATTCTCCGCTGGTGCATCGACACTGATGTCAAATGGGAGAGAGGAGACCTTTGTTGGACACACGTCTGTCACATATTCTAAAGTGAGACCATTACCCAAGCCCTGGAGTTTGACACCAGCCAATCTGATGGCTTCTATATCCTCCACTACACAGAAGAGAACCACGGAGAACAACACTCCCCTGTTAGAGGGGGTAACATCAGCATTATCAGTGTCCATGCCAGAGAACAACACTCCCCTGTTAGAAGGGGTAACATCCGCATTATCAGTGTCCATGCCAGAGAACAACACTCCCCTGTTAGAGGGGGTAACATCAGCATTATCAGTGTCCATGCCAGAGAACAACACTCCCCTGTTAGAAGGGGTAACATCAGCATTATCAGTGTCCATGCCAGAGAACAACACTCCCCTGTTAGAAGGGGTAACATCAGCATTATCAGTGTCCATGCCAGAGAACAACACTCCCCTGTTAGAGGGGGTAACATCTGCATTATCAGTGTCCATGCCAGAGAACAACACTCCCCTGTTAGAGGGGGTAACATCAGCATTATCAGTGTCCATGCCAGAGAACAACACTCCCCTGTTAGAGGGGGTAACATCAGCATTATCAGTGTCCATGCCAGAGAACAACACTCCCCTGTTAGAAGGGGTAACATCAGCATTATCAGTGTCCATGCCAGAGAACAACACTCCCCTGTTAGAGGGGGTAACATCAGCATTATCAGTGTCCATGCCAGAGAACAACACTCCCCTGTTATCATCATTATCGTCATCATCATCTTCATCACCATCTTCACTATCATCATCATCTTCATCATCTTCATTACCATCTTCACCATCATCACCATCTTCATCATCATCATCAGCAATATCTTCATCACCATTGTCTTCATCATATTCAGCCTTGTTATCAATGACATCGTCATCATCCGTCGTGTCACACCAATCTCACATCAGCAGTGTGTCCAGTCTCACCACATCTCCCAGTCTGTCCTCCCTCTCCATGGAACATTCTGATTCAACACCATCATCCACTTCTGGGTTGAGTTTGAGTGTGATGTCACCATCCCCATCAAGTGTCTTCCCCTCCACTGGTATGACGTCATCACCCTCTGCCCTTTTGTCACCTGCTCTTACATCATCCTCCTCTGCCCTCATGTCCCGTGGTGTGACTTCATCACCCAGCTCCCTGGCATCCAGCGTGACATCATCATCCACTGTCCGCTTGTCCACTGGTATGATGTCATCTTCCTCCGCACTCATGTCTCGTGGTGTTACATCATCATTAATCTCCCTGGCATCCAGTGTGACATCATCATTCCCCTCCCATCTCTCAGAGGAAGTGAGTGTGACTTCTGTTCTTGTTACAGAGACAGCGATGGAGGAGTTAACCGTGGGAACATCCAGAGAGACAGGGGTTCATTTCCCCAAAGACAACGAGACCAGATTATCCCAAACAGGGAACCTCACCTTAGCCGACAGGCCTGCACTCACAACATCACAGGTGTCACCTTTGACCCCTCGAGAGGACACAACGACTGTATCCCTCCAGCTCACGACCGTGACCACCACAACCATAGCTTCAACCACAACCACAACCACAACACAGCCAATCACAGAGAGCCCAACCACGACAACAACACGCAGAACCACCACCACCACCACCACTGCTCCAGCCTCCAGGAGGACACTGTCACCTCCAATCCCAAAGACCAAACCCAGAGGGACGACCACCCCGTTCCCCTTCACCACCACCACGGAGTCTCCTCCCCGGCAGTGCAATGTCACAGAGAAGATCTGGGTTAAAACAAGTAAGAGACACTATTTGAACAACTCAATAAGATAATGCCATGAACCTTTCCTCAACAGGTTGTTACATTGTTGGTTGTGGTTGTAATTACACAGATATATAGTTGAATATATATAGTTATATTTTCCAAATAGAATATGCCTTCCCTCTCTCTTCTCCTCTCTCTCTCTCTCTCTCTCTCTCTCTCTCTCTCTCTCTCTCTCTCTCTCTCTCTCTCTCTCTCTCTCTCTCTCCCACCCCCTCTCTCTCTCTCTCTCTCTCTCTCTCTCTCCCACCCCCTCTCTCTCACCCTCTCATATTTTTGTCTCTACAGTTCTGACCATCCATGTGAGAAGGAACCGCCTGGACAGCATCCAGAGACAGAACCTGCGTAGAGGGCTGACCCAGGCTCTGAGTAGAGCTCTGAATGACACCACTGCCCAGGCTCAGGTCAGTAGGACTCACACCTACTCTCTCTTTCTCTGTATGTATCTTTCTGTATCTCTCTCTGTATGTATCACTCTGTATCTCTCTCTGTATGTATCTCTCTCTGTATCTCTCTCTCTCTCTCTCTCTCTGTATCTCTCTCTCTCTCTCTGTATCTCTCTCTGTATCTCTCTCTCTCTCTCTCTCTGTATCTCTCTCTCTCTCTGTATCTCTCTCTCCCTCTCTGTCTGTGTCTCTCTCTCTCTGTATCTCTCTCTCTCTGTATCTCTGTCTCTCTATCTGTATTTGTCTTTGTCTCTCTATATCTCTCTCTCTCTATCTCTCTTGCTCTCTTTCATGTGTGGTGTAGCCTCTGCTGAGTCCTCAACAACTGGATGTTCTGGTTTTCAGGGGAAATGAAAAAAGAGAGCCTGTGACTTGACTTCCGCTTTTGGACGTTAACAAGGTGACCGCAGGGCGACGTAACTCCTCCTCCACATTTACTGGATTGGTTGAACAGAGCAGTATGTAGGGGATCTAGTTTCAGGTGTTTCTCTTAGGCCTGCTACGTTAGGGGATGTGTGTTAAGATAGAGGACGCGGGTCTGGGCAGAGGAGATGTAGTCGTTGTTTGTGTGCGTCTGTAAGTTGTTGTTCATATGTGTATACTAATATAATCATAAAACGATAGAGGACCCGGCAGCCTATGTAGTTGGTGTGGAGCAGCAACAGTTGAGACTGATGAGGTTCAGGTGTAAAAATAGGCTGGAAGACTGGATCCAGAGTTGAGGAGGTACAGAATGTACAGATGG
>NC_092090.1:17993379-18025879 GCF_045679555.1 Salvelinus alpinus
GGACAGGTTTCTCAATTTATTTCTTAGATTTTTGCATTCGTCATCAAACCATTTGTCATTGTTGTTCATTTTCTTCGGTTTTCTATTTGAGATTTTTAGGTTTGATAGGGAAGCTGAGAGGTCAAATATACTGTTAAGATTTTCTACTGCCAAGTTTACACCTTCACTATTGCAGTGGAACGTTTTACCCAGGAAGTTGTCTAAAAGGGATTGAATTTGCTGTTGTCTAATTGTTTTTTGGTAGATTTCCAAACTGCATTCCTTCCATCTATAGCATTTCTTAATGTTACTCAGTTCCTTTGGCTTCCTTTGGCTCTCTCTCTCTCTCTTTCTCTTTCTCTGTCACTCTCTCTCTTTCTCTGTCTCTCTCTCTCCCTCTCTCTCTCTCTCTCTCTCTCTCTCTCTCTGTCTCTCTCTCTCTGTCTCTCTCAAGTTTCAAGTTTAATGTCACTTGCACAAGTGTAGTGAAATGCCTTTCTTCCAAACCCAACCTGTACTGTAGCACTAAAACTAACATAAGCTAGAACAAACACAGACAATAAATACAAATAAGAAATAAGAAGAACAGGAGAAAGTACGACGCTATAAACAGGGTCAGTTCCAGTAGCATATTTACAATGTGCAGGGATACTGGGGTGATAGAGGTAGATATGTATAGGGGTAAGGTGACTATATACAGGGTCAGTTCCATACCATATTTACAATGTGCAGGAATACTGGAGTGATAGAGGTAGATATGTATAGGGGTAAGGTGACTATATACAGGGTCAGTTCCATACCATATTTACAATGTGCAGGGATACTGGAGTGATATAGGTAGATATGTATAGGGGTAAGGTGACAGGGATACTGGGGTGATATAGGTAGATATGTATAGGGGTAAGGTGACAGGGATACTGGAGTGATAGAGGTAGATATGTATAGGGGTAAGGTGACAGGGATACTGGAGTGATATAGGTAGATATGTATAGGGGTAAGGTGACAGGGATACTGGGGTGATATAGGTAGATATGTATAGGGGTAAGGTGACAGGGATACTGGAGTGATATAGGTAGATATGTATAGGGGTAAGGTGACAGGGATACTGGAGTGATATAGGTAGATATGTATAGGGGTAAGGTGACAGGGATACTGGAGTGATATAGGTAGATATGTATAGGGGTAAGGTGACAGGGATACTGGAGTGATATAGGTAGATATGTATAGGGGTAAGGTGACAGGGATACTGGAGTGATATAGGTAGATATGTATAGGGGTAAGGTGACAGGGATACTGGGGTGATATAGGTAGATATGTATAGGGGTAAGGTGACAGGGATACTGGAGTGATATAGGTAGATATGTATAGGGGTAAGGTGACAGGGATACTGGGGTGATATAGGTAGATATGTATAGGGGTAAGGTGACAGGGATACTGGAGTGATATAGGTAGATATGTATAGGGGTAAGGTGACAGGGATACTGGGGTGATATAGGTAGATATGTATAGGGGTAAGGTGACAGGGATACTGGAGTGATATAGGTAGATATGTATAGGGGTAAGGTGACAGGGATACTGGGGTGATATAGGTAGATATGTATAGGGGTAAGGTGACAGGGATACTGGAGTGATAGAGGTAGATATGTATAGGGGTAAGGTGACAGGGATACTGGAGTGATATAGGTAGATATGTATAGGGGTAAGGTGACAGGGATACTGGGGTGATATAGGTAGATATGTATAGGGGTAAGGTGACAGGGATACTGGAGTGATAGAGGTAGATATGTATAGGGGTAAGGTGACAGGGATACTGGAGTGATAGAGGTAGATATGTATAGGGGTAAGGTGACAGGGATACTGGAGTGATGGAGGTAGATATGTATAGGGGTAAGGTGACAGGGATACTGGAGTGATATAGGTAGATATGTATAGGGGTAAGGTGACAGGGATACTGGAGTGATATAGGTAGATATGTATAGGGGTAAGGTGACAGGGATACTGGAGTGATATAGGTAGATATGTATAGGGGTAAGGTGACAGGGATACTGGAGTGATATAGGTAGATATGTATAGGGGTAAGGTGACAGGGATACTGGAGTGATATAGGTAGATATGTATAGGGGTAAGGTGACAGGGATACTGGAGTGATATAGGTAGATATGTATAGGGGTAAGGTGACAGGGATACTGGAGTGATATAGGTAGATATGTATAGGGGTAAGGTGACAGGGATACTGGAGTGATATAGGTAGATATGTATAGGGGTAAGGTGACAGGGATACTGGAGTGATATAGGTAGATATGTATAGGGGTAAGGTGACAGGGATACTGGAGTGATATAGGTAGATATGTATAGGGGTAAGGTGACAGGGATACTGGAGTGATATAGGTAGATATGTATAGGGGTAAGGTGACAGGGATACTGGAGTGATAGAGGTAGATATGTATAGGGGTAAGGTGACAGGGATACTGGAGTGATAGAGGTAGATATGTATAGGGGTAAGGTGACAGGGATACTGGAGTGATATAGGTAGATATGTATAGGGGTAAGGTGACAGGGATACTGGAGTGATATAGGTAGATATGTATAGGGGTAAGGTGACAGGGATACTGGAGTGATATAGGTAGATATGTATAGGGGTAAGGTGACAGGGATACTGGAGTGATATAGGTAGATATGTATAGGGGTAAGGTGACAGGGATACTGGAGTGATATAGGTAGATATGTATAGGGGTAAGGTGACAGGGATACTGGAGTGATATAGGTAGATATGTATAGGGGTAAGGTGACAGGGATACTGGAGTGATAGAGGTAGATATGTATAGGGGTAAGGTGACAGGGATACTGGAGTGATAGAGGTAGATATGTATAGGGGTAAGGTGACAGGGATACTGGAGTGATATAGGTAGATATGTATAGGGGTAAGGTGACAGGGATACTGGAGTGATAGAGGTAGATATGTATAGGGGTAAGGTGACAGGGATACTGGAGTGATAGAGGTAGATATGTATAGGGGTAAGGTGACAGGGATACTGGGGTGATATAGGTAGATATGTATAGGGGTAAGGTGACAGGGATACTGGAGTGATAGAGGTAGATATGTATAGGGGTAAGGTGACAGGGATACTGGAGTGATAGAGGTAGATATGTATAGGGGTAAGGTGACAGGGATACTGGAGTGATAGAGCTACAGTGCCTTCAGAAAGTATTCATACCCCTTGACTTATTCCACATTTAGTTTTGTTACAGCCTGAATTAAAAATAGATTGAACAAATTCACCCATCTACACACAATACCGCATAATGACAAAGTAAAAACATGTTTTTAGACATTTTTGCAAATGTATTGAAAATGAAATACAGGAATATATCATTTACAAAGGTTTTCACACCCCTGAGTCAATACATGTTAGAATCACCTTTACCAGTGATTACAGCTGTGAGTCTTTCTGGGTGAGTCTCTAAGAGCTTTTGCACACCTGTATTGTACAATATTAGCCCTTTTTTTAATTCTTCATGCTCTGTCAAGTTGGTTGTTGATCATTGCTGGACAGCCATTTTCGTGTCTTGCCATAGATTTCCATGCCGATTTAAGTCAAAACTGTAACTAGGCCACTCAGGAGCATTCAATGTCGTCTTGGTAAGCAACTCCAGTGTATTTTTGTCCTTGCGTTTTAGGTTATTGTCCTGCTGAAAGGTGAATTTGTCTCCTAGTGTCTGTTGGAAAGCAGATTGAACCAGGTTTTACTCTAGGATCTTGTCTGTGCTTAGCTCTATTACGTTTATTTTTGTCCTAAAAAACTCCCTAGTCCTTGCCCTTGACAAGCATACCCATAACATGATGCAGCCACCACTATGCTTAAAAATATGAAGAGTGATACTCAGTGATGTGTTTTGTTGGATTTGCCCCAAACATAACGCTTTGTATTCAGGACATGAAGTTAATTTCTTTGCAAAAAAAAATTTCAGTATTACTTTAGTGCCTTGTTACAAACAGGATGCATCTTATGGAATATTTGTATTCTGTACAGGTTTCCTTCTTTTCACTCTGTTATTTAGGTTAGTATTGTGGAATAACTACAACGTTGTTGATCCATACTCAGTTTCTCCGATCACAGCCATTAAACTCTGTAACTGTTTTAAAGTCCCCATTGGCCTCATGGTGAAATCCCTGAGCGGTTTCCTTCCTCTCCGGCAACTGAGTTAGGAAGGACGCCTGTATATTTGTAGTAACTGGGTGTGTTAATACACCATCCGAAGTGTAATTAATAACTTCACCAAGCTAAAAGGGATATTCAATGTCTGCTTCTTTTCTCTTTTTTTTTTACCAATCTACCAATAGGGGCCCTTCTTTGCAAGGCATTGGAAAACATCTCTGGTCTTTGTGGTTGAATCTGTGTTTGAAATTCACTGTTCAACTGAGGGACCTTACAGATAATTATGTGTGGGATACAGAGATGAGGTTGTCATTCAAAATCGTGTTAAAACACTATTATTGCACACAGAGTGACTTATTATGTGACTTGATAAGCACATTTTTACTGCTGAACTTATTTAGGCTTGCCATAACAAATGAGTTGAATACTGACAAGACATTTCAGCTTTTTATTTTTTATTATTTGTAACAATTTCTAAAAAACACAATTCCACTTTGACATTATGGGGTATTGCGTGCAGCCCAATGACACAAATTCTACATTTAATCCATTTTAAATTCAGGCTGTAACACAACAAAATGTGTAAAAAGTATATGGATGTGAATACTATCTCAGACACTGTTGATAATGTACAGGGGTAAGGGGACTAGGCATTAGCATATAAACTCAGCAAAAAAAAGAAACGTCCCTTTTTCAGCACCCTGTCTTTCAAAGATAATTCGTAAAAATCCAAATAACTTCACAGATCTTCATTGTAATGGGTTTAAACACTGTTTCCCATGCTTGTTCAATGAACCATAAACAATCAATGAACATGCACCTATGGAACGGTCGTTAAGACACTAACAGCTTACAGATGGTAGGCAACTAATGTCACTGTTATGAAAACTTAGGACACTAAATAGGCCTTTCTACTGACTCTGAAAAACACCAAAAGAAAGATGCCCAGGGTCCCTGCTCATCTGCGTGAACAAGGAGGCATGGAGGCATGAGGACTGCAGATGTGGCCAGGGCAATAAATTGCAAGGTCCGTACTGTGAGACGCCTAAGACAGCGCTATAGGGAGACAGGACGGACAGCTGATCGTCCTCGCAGTGGCAGACCACGTGTAACAACACCTGCACAGGATCGGTACATCCGAACATCACACCTGCGGGACAGGAACAGGATGGCAACAACAACTGCCCGAGTTACACCAGGAACGCACAATCCCTCCATCAGTGCTCAGAGAGGCTGAGAGAGGCTGACTGAGGGCTTGTAGTCCTGTTGAAAGGCAGGTCCTCACCAGACATCACCGGCAACAATGTCGCCTATGGGCACAAACCCATCGTTGCTGGACCAGACAGGACTGGCAAAAAGTGCTCTTAACTGACGAGTCGCAGTTTTGTCTCACCAAGGGTGATGGTCGAATTCGCGTTTATCGTTGAAGGAATGAGCGTTACACCAAGGCCTGTACTCTGGAGCGGGATCGATTTGGAGGTGGAGGGTCCGTCATGGTCTGGGGCAGTGTGTCACAGCATCATCGGACTGAGCTTGTTGTCATTGCAGGCAATCTCAATGCTGTGTGTTATAGGGAAGACATCCTCCTCTCTCATGTGGTACCCTTCCTGCAGGCTCATCCTGACATGACCCTCCAGCATTACAATGCCCCCAGCCATACTGCTCGTTCTGTGCGTGATTTCCTGCAAGACTGCAATGTCAGTGTTCTGCCATGGCCAGCGAAGAGCCCGGATCTCAATCCCATTGAGCACGTCGGCGACCTGTTAGATCGGAGGGTGAGGGCTACGGCCATTCCCCCCAGAAATGTCTGGGAACTTGCCAGGTGCCTTGGTGGAAGAGTAGGGTAACATCTTACAGCAAGAACTGGCAAATCTGGTGCAGTCCATGAGGAGGAGATGCAATGCAGTACTCAATGCAGCTGGTGGCCACACCAGAGACTGACTGTTACTTTTGTTCAGGGACACATTATTTCATTTCTGTTAGTCACATGTCTGTGGAACTTGTTCAGTTTATGTCTCAGTTGTTGACTCTTGTTATGATCATACAAATATTTACACGTTAAGTTTTCTGAAAATAAATGCAGTTGACAGTGAGGACGTTTCTTTTTTTGCTGAGTTTATGACAGAGTAGCAGCAGCGTAATGATGATTGTATGTGTGTTTTCTAGTATCAGTCCTGTGATTGTGCATAGAGACAGGGAAAAAATACAAGTCAAGTCCAAGGGTCAACTCAGATAGTCCGTGTAGCCACTCTGTTAGCTATTTAACAGCCTTATGGCTTGGGGATAGGAGCTGTTCAGGAGCCTCTCGGTGTCAGACTTGATGCACCGGTACCGCTTGCTGTGCGGAGAGAACAGTCTGTGGCTTGGGTGGCTGGAGTCTACCGATTTTCCGGGCCTTCTTTTCACACCGCCTTTTATACAGTCGTTGCCAAAAGTTTTGAGAATTACATAAATATTCATTTTCACAAAGTCTGCTGCATCAGTTTGTATGATGGCAATTTGCATATACTCCAGAATGTTATGAGTGATCAGATGAATTGCAATTAATTGCAAAGTCCCTCTTTGCCATACAAATGAACTGAATCCCCCAAAAACATTTCCACTGTATTTCAGCCCTGTATTTCAGACACTGAAGCAGCAAACTTTGTGAAAATTAATATTTGTGTCATTCTCAAAACTTTTGGCCACGACTGTAGAGGTTAGGCTAGGAAAAACTCCCTAGAAAGGCCAGAACCTAGGAAGAAACCTAGAGAGGAACCAGGCTATGAGGGGTGGCCAGTCCTCTTCTGGCTGTGCCGGGAGGAAATTATAACAGAACATAGCCAAGATGTTCAAATGTTCATAGATGATAATAATAAGTGGTTGTAGAGAGTGCAACAGGTCAGCACCTCAGGAGTAAATGTCAGTTGGCTTTTCATAGCCGATCATTCATAGTATCTCTACCGCTCCTGCTGTCTCTAGAGAGTTGAAAACAGCAGGTCTGGGACAGGTAGCACGTCCGGTGAACAGGTCAGGGTTCCATAGCTGCAGGCAGAACAGTTGGTGCAGTTGTAGAACTTTTTTAGGATTTGAGGGCCCATGCCAAACCTTTTGTTTTTCCTGAGGGGGAAGAGGTGCTGTGCTGCTTTCTTCACGGCTGTGCCTACAGGGAGGGGGTCAGTAACCTGGCAGTGAGTGAACCATTTAGGTCCTTAGTGATTTGGACACCGAGGAACTTTAGACCCACTTTACTGCAGCCCCGTCGATGTGGATGGGGGCGTCCTCACACCCCTGTTTCCTGTAGTCCACCATCAGCTCCTTGGTCTGAGCCGGTGATCAGGCCTACTACCGTCGGTGTCGTGAGCAAACTTGATGATTGTGTTGGAGTCGTGCTTGGCCACGCAGTCGTGGGTGAACAGGGAGTACAGGAGGGGACTAAGCACACACCCCTGTGGGACCCCCGTGTTGAGGGTCAGTGTGGCGGAGGTGATTTTGCCTACCCTCACCAACTGGGGTTGGCCTGTCAGGAAGTCCAGGCTCTCTCTCTCTCTCTCTCTCCTCTGTTCTTTCTCACTCTCTCTATATCTCTTTTTCTCTCTCTTTCTCTACTTCTGTCTCTCTCTTGCGCCGTAGCACTTTCCAGCTAGCACATAACGTTCTGAGAACCATATGTTTCTTAAAGCTTGGTGAGAGCGTGGTTGTCCTGTGGTTATTTTGCATAGAAATAGAACCATTATGTTTCTGAGGTGGGAATTTCAGTACTTCAGCATAACGTTTCCTCATGGTTCTATTTCAAGTAATGTTCTCAGAATGTGCAGAGAACATTAAGAAACATTGTTCTTCTGGGGGAATTTCAGTACTTCGGCATAACATTTTCTGCAGGTTTCCTCATGGTTCTATTTAAAGTCATGTTCTCACAACATTAAGAAAACGTTCCATAAAAAACGAAAAGAAAACATTAACGTTTAAAGAATGTTATTTTAAAACATATACATTCTGTTCTCATTCTATCCTCTATCTTGTTAAGTGTGTTGGCTGTGCCCACTAATTGGCCACACCTGATCTTAATGAGTGCTTGTTTCCTTTGAAATGGGGTCTGTTTAAATAGACTGAAATGAACTACTTTGTATGAGTAAAGAACATAGCGTCATAGCTCCATTCTAGGGTGGTGCAGTGGGCTAATTCCATACTTAGAGAACAGAAGATCATAGGTTCAAATCTCACTGATGCGGTGCCATAAAAATACATGTGCTTGCATGATTAATGCCTGAGCAAATGCATTTCCATGTCTCCTATATATGCTTATAGTTCTAAACAGTCTTATTGAAACATGTCCTCAGAGCATTATTTAATTACCTTCAAATAAACTATAATTTCTGTTCTCAGAACGTTGATAACACCTCCCAGGAAAACTTTCAGTGAACCATAGTAAGATGTTCCGAGAACCTCCCTACAACCTTAAAATGTATGTTTCCACAACTTCCAAGGAACCAAATGTGCTAGCTGGGTTGTCACTAGTCTAAATATGAGTAAATGTTTCTTTTACAGTCATCCAGTAGTCAGTCCCAGGGGAAAATGTTTTGTTTTTAATTACAGAGCAGAGATGGTTACTAGGAACGATATAGAGGCGGAAGGCCGGAAAGAACGATGAGGAGCAGCAGACTAAATGACTTTCATTTGGCAAGACCGGAGGAAAGCTATTGTAACAAAGTGAAAGCTTTTGGCTATTAAATGAAATATTTTCATTGAGGTGAAAAGAGTGGAATGCTGAACTGACTGAAGCCTGAAGTCCTTCAAGATAACCCATTGATGGTCTTTCACATCGGCCAGATAGACTTAGGAGGGTGCGTTACCACTCAGCCACTTTTGCTGAAACCCAGTCTTTGAATAACGTCTGGGCTGGTGTAGTGATGGTGAATGGGTCCGTTCATAACAAGGCTTGATTGTGAGGGGAATACTGTCGACTCATGGTAATATCAAGACTGTATGGGCTCTCAGTGTAGTAACCAAGGGGCCTGTCTGTCATCAAAGGATGAGGGATTTGATCTGTTTCACTTCTCTCACACAAACTCTCTCTCTACCTCTCTCTACCTCTCTCTCTCTCTCTCTCTCTCTCTCTCTCTACCTATCTCTCTCTCTCTCGCTCTCTCTCTCTCTGTCACAGAAACAGACACACCTCCCACACACAGCTCTCTGTCCTCTGTGTAATGTACAACTCTCTCTCCTCTGTGTAATTTACAACTCTCTGACCTCTGTGTAATGTACAACTCTCTGTCCTCTGTGTAATTTACAACTCTCTGTCCTCTGTGTAATTTACAACTCTCTGTCCTCTGTGTAATGTACAACTCTCTGTCCTCTGTGTAATGTACAACTCTGTCCTCTGTGTAATGTACAACTCTCTGTCCTCTGTGTAATTTACAACTCTCTGTCCTCTGTGTAATTTACAACTCTCTGACCTCTGTGTAATGTACAACTCTCTGTCCTCTGTGTAATGTACAACTCTCTGTCCTCTGTGTAATTTACAACTCTCTGTCCTCTGTGTAATATACAACTCTCTGTCCTCTGTGTAATGTACAACTCTCTGTCCTCTGTGTAATTTACAACTCTCTGTCCTCTGTGTAATTTACAACTCTCTGTCCTCTGTGTAATTTACAACTCTCTGTCCTCTGTGTAGTGTACAACTCTCTGTCCTCTGTGTAATGTACAACTCTCTGTCCTCTGTGTAATTTACAACTCTCTGTCCTCTGTGTAATTTACAACTCTCTGTCCTCTGTGTAATGTACAGCTCTCTGTCCTCTGTGTAATATACAACTCTCTGTCCTCTGTGTAATGTACAGCTCTCTCTCCTCTGTGTAATTTACAACTCTCTGTCCTCTGTGTAATGTACAACTCTCTGTCCTCTGTGTAATTTACAACTCTCTGTCCTCTGTGTAATGTACAGCTCTCACACTCTCTTTTCGCTTCCTTTTCTCATTCCGTCTCCCGTTCACATGTTCTCTCTTTCTATTAGACTCTCTTGTTCTCCCTCTCTCTTCATCCTTCTGTTTCACAAGCAGTCAAAACATCCACTCCTACAACTCTACAACCAGCCAGTTGATGAGATGATCGATCATGCTTATTGATCCTATAACAGATCCCTGTTTCTCTCTCCCAGGTGGAGACTGTGTTTGGCTCTCCCAACGTGACAGTGGGCTACCACGTGATTGGAGCAGACATGGTGTACCCGCCCTCTGTGGTGGTCGAGGCGCTTCACTCCTACGGCCGGGATAGGCTGATGGGTGACGTGCGACAGTTTGTCCCCATGGTAACGGCACTGCCCAACACAGCCGCACCATGGAAACCCAGCCCAGCTATCAGCCTCCAGCTCAAAACAGGTCTGATGGTTTTCACTTATACAAGACACGTTATTAAGGAGGCTGCAGGACATTATTCTGCTCTGTGTCCATATACAAGACATGTTATTAAGGAGGCTGCAGGACATTAGTCTGCACTGTGTTCATATACAAGACATGTTATTAAGGAGGCTGCAGGACATTAGTCTGCTCTGTGTTCATATACAAGACATGATATTAAGGAGGCTGCAGGACATTAGTATGCTCTGTGTCCATATACAAGACATGTTATTAAGGAGGCTGCAGGACATTAGTCTGCTCTGTGTCCATATACAAGACATGTTATTAAGGAGGCTGCAGGACATTAGTCTGCTCTGTGTCCATATACAAGACATGTTATTAAGGAGGCTGCAGGACATTAGTCTGCTCTGTGTCCATATACAAGACATGTATTAAGGAGGCTGCAGGACATTAGTCTGCTCTGTGTCCATATACAAGACATGTTATTAAGGAGGCTGCAGGACATTAGTATACTCTGTGTCCATATACCAGACATGTTATTAAGGAGGCTGCAGGACATTAGTCTGCTCTGTGTCCATATACAAGACATGTTATTAAGGAGGCTGCAGGACATTAGTCTGCTCTGTGTCCATATACAAGACATGTTATTAAGGAGGCTGCAGGACATTAGTCTGCTCTGTGTTCATATACAAGACATGTTATTAAGGAGGCTGCAGGACATTAGTCTGCACTGTGTTCATATACAAGACATGTTATTAAGGAGGCTGCAGGACATTAGTCTGCTCTGTGTTCATATACCAGACATGTTATTAAGGAGGCTGCAGGACATTAGTCTGCTCTGTGTCCATATACAAGACATGTTATTAAGGAGGCTGCAGGACATTAGTCTGCTCTGTGTTCATATACCAGACATGTTATTAAGGAGGCTGCAGGACATTAGTCTGCTCTGTGTCCATATACCAGACATGTTATTAAGGAGGCTGCAGGACATTAGTCTGCTCTGTGTCCATATACAAGACATGTTATTAAGGAGGCTGCAGGACATTAGTCTGCACTGTGTTCATATACAAGACATGTTATTAAGGAGGCTGCAGGACATTAGTCTGCTCTGTGTCCATATACAAGACATGTTATTAAGGAGGCTGCAGGACATTAGTCTGCTCTGTGTCCATATACAAGACATGTTATTAAGGAGGCTGCAGGACATTAGTCTGCTCTGTGTCCATATACCAGACATGTTATTAAGGAGGCTGCAGGACATTAGTCTGCTCTGTGTCCATATACAAGACATGTTATTAAGGAGGCTGCAGGACATTAGTCTGCTCTGTGTCCATATACAAGACATGTTATTAAGGAGGCTGCAGGACATTAGTCTGCTCTGTGTCCATATACAAGACATGATATTAAGGAGGCTGCAGGACATTAGTCTGCTCTGTGTCCATATACAAGACATGTTATTAAGGAGGCTGCAGGACATTAGTCTGCTCTGTGTCCATATACAAGACATGTTATTAAGGAGGCTGCAGGACATTAGTCTGCTCTGTGTCCATATACAAGACATGTTATTAAGGAGGCTGCAGGACATTAGTATGCTCTGTGTCCATATACAAGACATGTTATTAAGGAGGCTGCAGGACATTAGTATGCTCTGTGTCCATATACAAGACATGTTATTAAGGAGGCTGCAGGACATTAGTCTGCTCTGTGTCCATATACAAGACATGTTATTAAGGAGGCTGCAGGACATTAGTCTGCTCTGTGTCCATATACAAGACATGATATTAAGGAGGCTGCAGGACATTAGTCTGCTCTGTGTCCATATACCAGACATGTTATTAAGGAGGCTGCAGGACATTAGTCTGCTCTGTGTCCATATACAAGCTCATTTTGATGGGGTTGAGTATTGAACTACAGTTACTCTGCCCTGATGTTCTCCATGTTCTATGATCTCAATGGGTGTTCTCTGTGTGTTCCAGTTCTGCGCTTCGTAGGTCCAGGAGATGACCCGCGTTCCTGTCGGTTCTCGCAGATGATGGAACAGAGGCTGGAGAACGTGTTCTCTGAGGCCCAGGCCAAAGTGCTGGACGTCCACACCAGACTCTCTGTCCAGGTACAGATATTATAGTACAATGGCCTCCTCCTCACTCAGTAACCCTGTGACCTCTGGAGGGGGTGACTTCATGTGTCCGTGGTCCTCTGTAGCTCAGTTGGTAGAGCATGGTGCTTGCAACTCCAGGATAGTGGGTTCGATTCCTGGATAGTGTGTTCGAACTGGCAACATACAGTCAGAAAACACAGGTATAAATACCCAGGGGAAGATGGGGAAGATGGGTGACACCTGGAGGGGGGTGGAGACAAGCAGAAGGACAGGTGAAAACAGATCAGGGAGGGACAGTTTGGACATTTTACGTCTAACTATTTCAAATTGAACGAACAGTTGATGTTCATACCAGACTTGTGTTGTGGCTTATTTTAGATCTTATGACATTAAACTTCAGTACAAACAAATCCAAAGAGTCTAAATATGGGTCATCCGATTGGTCATTTTGATGATGTGTGGCACAGTTTGTATGGATTAAATCTCAAAGCATTTTGCTCCTACCATTTTCCCAGTCACAGCTCTGCAGTTGAAGAGGTTTGGCACTAGCAAAGCAAAACGCAAGCTGTGTATAATTGGAGCATAATTATCATTTCCTAAGTGCATTGTTCATGTGCCATTGTAAATAGAAGCTGTTCTCTGATCTGAACTGATGTGTTTCGGGAGACAGTGTTTGTGTTGTTTTAATGAGCTTCCTAGCTGCCGTGTTAACATGTCCACTATATTATGTATGTATGTCAAGGTTTAGTTTTTAGTTTTTGTGTAGTTGACGTTATAAACACTTTCACAGTGGCGAATGGCTTGCCAGTTTCACTCTTGACAGCCATTTTAATATCTTTATGGATTTAAGCATATTTTTGTTATGCTAATTATGCCAATACATTTGATACCTCCTCTGTAATTTATTACACATTAAAGTAGATTGATCTAAATTGAAATTATGTTGTGCAACTTTGTCTCTATGCCCCCCCTCCCCCCTCTCTCTCCTCTCTCTCTTTCTCTCTCTCTTTCTCTCTCCCTCTCTCCATCTCCCTGTCCTCTAGATGCTGAGTGTGTCTCAGTCAGTGGGTTCTCCTGCTGTGTCTCTGGTCTACATGGTGAGGAACGGGACCGCCCCTCTCAACGGCACCGCCGCCTCTAACCTCCTGGGTCAGCTGACCGCCGAGATGGTCGGCTACTTCCTGTTCTACCCACCGCTGGTCATTGCTGAACGTAAGTGCCCTAGTGCCTCCTCGATGCCCTCCTAACACATCCTCATGATCCACTTCAAGTGTCCCCAGAAACAGATCTAGAATCAGGTAAACCCCCCTAATCCTAACCTTTACCTTTATTGGGGTTCAAATGCAAAACTGACCTGAGATCAGAGTCTACGTGCCAACTTCATACTACTCCCTAGACACCCCTGTGGGTTTCATATAGCCTGCATGACACACTTCTGTCTGGGTATTTATAGCAGTGAGTAGCATGGGTCTCTTCAGAAGAAGGACTAAGGTACTGGAAGGACTTAACATGGACGAGTGACGTTCCACAGCCGTTTGAGTAATTGGATGTTTGTGACTGTTGCTCGGCCATGTTCGTGACTGTTGCCCTCTACAACGATGCATTTAAAAAAAATGATTGAGTCTAAGGTACAGCTAGCCTCCTCCTCCTCTGTAAGCTCTGGATGCTAAGGTACAGCTAACCCCCTGCCTCCTCATCCTCCTCTGTAAGCTCTGGATGCTAAGGTACAGCTAACCCCCTGCCTCCTCCTCCTCTGTAAGCTCTGGATGCTAAGGTACAGCTAACCCCCTGCCTCCTCATCCTCCTCTGTAAGCTCTGGATGCTAAGGTACAGCTAACCCCCTGCCTCCTCCTCCTCCTCTGTAAGCTCTGGATGCTAAGGTACAGCTAACCCCCTGCCTCCTCATCCTCCTCTGTAAGCTCTGGATGCTAAGGTACAGCTAACCCCCTGCCTCCTCATCCTCCTCTGTAAGCTCTGGATGCTAAGGTACAGCTAACCCCCTCCCTCCTCATCCTCTGTAAGCTCTGGATGCTAAGGTACAGCTAACCCCCTGCCTCCTCCTCCTCCTCTGTAAGCTCTGGATGCTAAGGTACAGCTAACCCCCTGCCTCCTCATCCTCCTCTGTAAGCTCTGGATGCTAAGGTACAGCTAACCCCCTGCCTCCTCATCCTCCTCTGTAAGCTCTGGATGCTAAGGTACAGCTAACCCCCTGCCTCCTCCTCCTCCTCTGTAAGCTCTGGATGCTAAGGTACAGCTAACCCCCTGCCTCCTCCTCCTCTGTAAGCTCTGGATGCTAAGGTACAGCTAACCCCCTGCCTCCTCATCCTCCTCTGTAAGCTCTGGATGCTAAGGTACAGCTAGCCCCCTGCCTCCTCACCCTCCTCTGTAAGCTCTGGATGCTAAGGTACAGCTAACCCCCTGCCTCCCCCTCCTCCTCTGTAAGCTCTGGATGCTAAGGTACAGCTAACCCCCTGCCTCCTCCTCCTCCTCTGTAAGCTCTGGATGCTAAGGTACAGCTAACCCCCTGCCTCCTCCTCCTCTGTAAGCTCTGGATGCTAAGGTACAGCTAACCCCCTGCCTCCTCCTCCTCCTCTGTAAGCTCTGGATGCTAAGGTATAGCTAACCCCCTGCCTCCTCCTCCTCCTCTGTAAGCTCTGGATGCTAAGGTACAGCTAACCCCCTGCCTCCTCATCCTCCTCTGTAAGCTCTGGATGCTAAGGTACAGCTAACCCCCTGCCTCCTCCTCCTCCTCTGTAAGCTCTGGATGCTAAGGTACAGCTAACCCCCTGCCTCCTCATCCTCCTCTGTAAGCTCTGGATGCTAAGGTACAGCTAACCCCCTGCCTCCTCATCCTCCTCTGTAAGCTCTGGATGCTAAGGTACAGCTAACCCCCTGCCTCCTCATCCTCCTCTGTAAGCTCTGGATGCTAAGGTACAGCTAACCCCCTGCCTCATCCTCCTCTGTAAGCTCTGGATGCTAAGGTACAGCTAACCCCCTGCCTCCTCATCCTCCTCTATAAGTTCTGGATGCTAAGGTACAGCTAACCCCCTGCCTCCTCCTCCTCCTCTGTAAGCTCTGGATGCTAAGGTACAGCTAACCCCCTGCCTCCTCCTCCTCCTCTGTAAGCTCTGGATGCTAAGGTACAGCTAACCCCCTGCCTCCTCCTCCTCCTCTGTAAGCTCTGGATGCTAAGGTACAGCTAACCCCCTGCCTCCCCCTCCTCCTCTGTAAGCTCTAGATGCTAAGGTACAGCTAACCCCCTGCCTCCCCCTCCTCCTCTGTAAGCTCTGGATGCTAAGGTACAGCTAACCCCCTGCCTCCTCATCCTCCTCTGTAAGCTCTGGATGCTAAGGTACAGCTAACCCCCTGCCTCCTCATCCTCCTCTGTAAGCTCTGGATGCTAAGGTACAGCTAACCCCCTGCCTCCTCCTCCTCTGTAAGCTCTGGATGCTAAGGTACAGCTAACCCCCTGCCTCCTCCTCCTCTGTAAGCTCTGGATGCTAAGGTACAGCTAACTCCCTGCCTCCTCATCCTCCTCTGTAAGCTCTGGATGCTAAGGTACAGCTAACCCCCTGCCTCCTCCTCCTCTGTAAGCTCTGGATGCTAAGGTACAGCTAACCCCCTGCCTCCTCATCCTCCTCTGTAAGCTCTGGATGCTAATGTACAGCGAACTCCCTGCCTCCTCATCCTCCTCTGTAAGCTCTGGATGCTAATGTACAGCTAACCCCCTGCCTACTCCTCCTCTGTAAACTCTGGATGCTAAGGTACAGTTAACCCCCTGCCTCCTCATCCTCCTCTGTAAGCTATGGATGCTAAGGTACAGCTAACCCCCTGCCTCCCCCTCCTCTGTAAGCTCTGGATGCTAAGGTACAGCTAACCCCCTGCCTCCTCCTCCTCCTCTGTAAGCTCTGGATGCTAAGGTACAGCTAACCCCCTGCCTCCCCCTCCTCTGTAAGCTCTGGATGCTAAGGTACAGCTAACCCCCTGCCTCCTCCCCCTCTGTAAGCTCTGGATGCTAAGGTACAGCTAACTCCCTACCTCCTCATCCTCCTCTGTAAGCTCTGGATGCTAAGGTACAGCTAACCCCCTGCCTCCTCCTCCTCTGTAAGCTCTGGATGCTAAGGTACAGCTAACCCCCTGCCTCCTCCTCCTCCTCTGTAAGCTCTGGATGCTAAGGTACAGCTAACCCCCTGCCTCCTCCTCCTCTGTAAGCTCTGGATGCTAAGGTACAGCTAACCCCCTGCCTCCTCCTCCTCCTCTGTAAGCTCTGGATGCTAAGGTACAGCTAACCCCCTGCCTCCTCATCCTCCTCTGTAAGCTCTGGATGCTAAGGTACAGCTAACCCCCTGCCTCCTCCTCTGTAAGCTCTGGATGCTAAGGTACAGCTAACCCCCTGCCTCCTCCTCCTCCTCTGTAAGCTCTGGATGCTAAGGTACAGCTAACCCCCTGCCTCCTCCTCCTCCTCTGTAAGCTCTGGATGCTAAGGTACAGCTAACCCCCTTTCTCCTCCTCCTCCTCTGTAAGCTCTGGATGCTAAGGTACAGCTAACCCCCTGCCTCCTCCTCCTCCTCTGTAAGCTCTGGATGCTAAGGTACAGCTAACCCCCTGCCTCCTCATCCTCCTCTGTAAGCTCTGGATGCTAAGGTACAGTTAACCCCCTGCCTCCTCATCCTCCTCTGTAAGCTCTGGATGCTAAGGTACAGCTAACCCCCTCCCTCCTCATCCTCTGTAAGCTCTGGATGCTAAGGTACAGCTAACCCCCTGCCTCCTCCTCCTCCTCTGTAAGCTCTGGATGCTAAGGTACAGCTAACCCCCTGCCTTCTCATCCTCCTCTGTAAGCTCTGGATGCTAAGGTACAGCTAACCCCCTGCCTCCTCATCCTCCTCTGTAAGCTCTGGATGCTAAGGTACAGCTAACCCCCTGCCTCCTCCTCCTCCTCTGTAAGCTCTGGATGCTAAGGTACAGCTAACCCCCTGCCTCCTCATCCTCCTCTGTAAGCTCTGGATGCTAAGGTACAGCTAGCCCCCTGCCTCCTCACCCTCCTCTGTAAGCTCTGGATGCTAAGGTACAGCTAACCCCCTGCCTCCCCCTCCTCCTCTGTAAGCTCTGGATGCTAAGGTACAGCTAACCCCCTGCCTCCTCCTCCTCCTCTGTAAGCTCTGGATGCTAAGGTACAGCTAACCCCCTGCCTCCTCCTCCTCTGTAAGCTCTGGATGCTAAGGTACAGCTAACCCCCTGCCTCCTCCTCCTCCTCTGTAAGCTCTGGATGCTAAGGTACAGCTAACCCCCTGCCTCCTCCTCCTCCTCTGTAAGCTCTGGATGCTAAGGTACAGCTAACCCCCTGCCTCCTCATCCTCCTCTGTAAGCTCTGGATGCTAAGGTACAGCTAACCCCCTGCCTCCTCATCCTCCTCTGTAAGCTCTGGATGCTAAGGTACAGCTAACCCCCTGCCTCCTCATCCTCCTCTGTAAGCTCTGGATGCTAAGGTACAGCTAACCCCCTGCCTCCTCATCCTCCTCTGTAAGCTCTGGATGCTAAGGTACAGCTAACCCCCTGCCTCCTCATCCTCCTCTGTAAGCTCTGGATGCTAAGGTACAGCTAACCCCCTGCCTCATCCTCCTCTGTAAGCTCTGGATGCTAAGGTACAGCTAACCCCCTGCCTCCTCATCCTCCTCTATAAGTTCTGGATGCTAAGGTACAGCTAACCCCCTGCCTCCTCCTCCTCCTCTGTAAGCTCTGGATGCTAAGGTACAGCTAACCGCCTGCCTCCTCCTCCTCCTCTGTAAGCTCTGGATGCTAAGGTACGGCTAACCCCCTGCCTCCTCCTCCTCCTCTGTAAGCTCTGGATGCTAAGGTACAGCTAACCCCCTGCCTCCCCCTCCTCCTCTGTAAGCTCTGGATGCTAAGGTACAGCTAACCCCCTGCCTCCCCCTCCTCCTCTGTAAGCTCTGGATGCTAAGGTACAGCTAACCCCCTGCCTCCTCATCCTCCTCTGTAAGCTCTGGATGCTAAGGTACAGCTAACCCCCTGCCTCCTCATCCTCCTCTGTAAGCTCTGGATGCTAAGGTACAGCTAACCCCCTGCCTCCTCCTCCTCTGTAAGCTCTGGATGCTAAGGTACAGCTAACCCCCTGCCTCCTCCTCCTCTGTAAGCTCTGGATGCTAAGGTACAGCTAACTCCCTGCCTCCTCATCCTCCTCTGTAAGCTCTGGATGCTAAGGTACAGCTAACTCCCTGCCTCCTCATCCTCCTCTGTAAGCTCTGGATGCTAAGGTACAGCTAACCCCCTGCCTCCTCCTCCTCTGTAAGCTCTGGATGCTAAGGTACAGCTAACCCCCTGCCTCCTCATCCTCCTCTGTAAGCTCTGGATGCTAAGGTACAGTTAACCCCCTGCCTCCTCATCCTCCTCTGTAAGCTCTGGATGCTAAGGTACAGCTAACCCCCTCCCTCCTCATCCTCTGTAAGCTCTGGATGCTAAGGTACAGCTAACCCCCTGCCTCCCCCTCCTCCTCTGTAAGCTCTGGATGCTAAGGTACAGCTAACCCCCTGCCTCCTCCTCCTCCTCTGTAAGCTCTGGATGCTAAGGTACAGCTAACCCCCTGCCTCCTCCTCCTCTGTAAGCTCTGGATGCTAAGGTACAGCTAACCCCCTGCCTCCTCCTCCTCCTCTGTAAGCTCTGGATGCTAAGGTACAGCTAACCCCCTGCCTCCTCCTCCTCCTCTGTAAGCTCTGGATGCTAAGGTACAGCTAACCCCCTGCCTCATCCTCCTCCTCCTCTGTAGGCTCTGGATGCTAAGGTACAGCTAACCCCCTGCCTCCTCATCCTCCTCTGTAAGCTCTGGATGCTAAGGTACAGCTAACCCCCTGCCTCCTCATCCTCCTCTGTAAGCTCTGGATGCTAAGGTACAGCTAACCCCCTGCCTCCTCATCCTCCTCTGTAAGCTCTGGATGCTAAGGTACAGCTAACCCCCTGCCTCCTCATCCTCCTCTGTAAGCTCTGGATGCTAAGGTACAGCTAACCCCCTGCCTCATCCTCCTCTATAAGCTCTGGATGCTAAGGTACAGCTAACCCCCTACCTCCTCATCCTCCTCTATAAGTTCTGGATGCTAAGGTACAGCTAACCCCCTGCCTCCTCCTCCTCCTCTGTAAGCTCTGGATGCTAAGGTACAGCTAACCGCCTGCCTCCTCCTCCTCCTCTGTAAGCTCTGGATGCTAAGGTACGGCTAACCCCCTGCCTCCTCCTCCTCCTCTGTAAGCTCTGGATGCTAAGGTACAGCTAACCCCCTGCCTCCCCCTCCTCCTCTGTAAGCTCTGGATGCTAAGGTACAGCTAACCCCCTGCCTCCCCCTCCTCCTCTGTAAGCTCTGGATGCTAAGGTACAGCTAACCACCTGCCTCCTCATCCTCCTCTGTAAGCTCTGGATGCTAAGGTACAGCTAACCCCCTGCCTCCTCATCCTCCTCTGTAAGCTCTGGATGCTAAGGTACAGCTAACCCCCTGCCTCCTCCTCCTCTGTAAGCTCTGGATGCTAAGGTACAGCTAACCCCCTGCCTCCTCCTCCTCTGTAAGCTCTGGATGCTAAGGTACAGCTAACTCCCTGCCTCCTCATCCTCCTCTGTAAGCTCTGGATGCTAAGGTACAGCTAACTCCCTGCCTCCTCATCCTCCTCTGTAAGCTCTGGATGCTAATGTACAGCTAACCCCCTGCCTACTCCTCCTCTGTAAACTCTGGATGCTAAGGTACAGCTAACCCCCTGCCTCCTCATCCTCCTCTGTAAGCTCTGGATGCTAAGGTACAGCTAACCCCCTGCCTCCCCCTCCTCTGTAAGCTCTGGATGCTAAGGTACAGCTAACCCCCTGCCTCCTCCTCCTCCTCTGTAAGCTCTGGATGCTAAGGTACAGCTAACCCCCTGCCTCCCCCTCCTCTGTAAGCTCTGGATGCTAAGGTACAGCTAACCCCCTGCCTCCTCCCCCTCTGTAAGCTCTGGATGCTAAGGTACAGCTAACTCCCTACCTCCTCATCCTCCTCTGCAAGCTCTGGATGCTAAGGTACAGTTAACCCCCTGCCTCCTCATCCTCCTCTGTAAGCTCTGGATGTTAAGGTACAGCTAACCCCCTGCCTCCTCATCCTCCTCTGTAAGCTCTGGATGCTAAGGTACAGCTAACCCCCTGCCTCCTCCTCCTCTGTAAGCTCTGGATGCTAAGGTACAGCTAACCCCCTGCCTCATCCTCCTCCTCCTCTGTAAGCTCTGGATGCTAAGGTACAGCTAACTCCCTACCTCCTCATCCTCCTCTGTAAGCTCTGGATGCTAAGGTACAGCTAACCCCCTGCCTCCTCCTCCTCCTCTGTAAGCTCTGGATGCTAAGGTACAGCTAACTCCCTACCTCCTCCTCCTCTGTAAGCTCTGGATGCTAAGGTACAGCTAACTCCCTACCTCCTCATCCTCCTCTGTAAGCTCTGGATGCTAAGGTACAGCTAACCCCCTGCCTCCTCCTCCTCCTCTGTAAGCTCTGGATGCTAAGGTACAGCTAACCCCCTGCCTCCTCCTCCTCCTCTGTAAGGACAGGCCACATCTAACTAGGCTGCTCCAGTGTTCCCTCCCTATAGCAGCTGTGTATGTTAAAGGGCGAATGAGCAGTCACAGGGAAACGGTGTGAGTAAACAACGGTCCCAGTACACTCTTCTAGTCTGCCTGCTCCCTCCATTTGAACTGGGAGAAGGAACAAACTAATACACTCCGATCAGCACAGAGAGAAATGCCATTCTGAGACGCTGGTCCAAGACGTCCCTGCATCACAGACAGTTTTCCAAACATCTGGGAAGAGCGGCACATACTTCTCCTCCGAGACTCACACCTGGGTCACCCCTCACCCTTGATCCATGACTACCCAGGATGCACTTGGGGTGACCCATGTGACCCTGTTTACGAGAGGGTTGCGCCACGGGGCTGTGCTCTGACATACAGTAATGATGTTAGCAGATGTACTGTATCATTAAGGGGTGGGCAGATGGCTGCTTGGTTTACATTGGACAGCATGGGCCAGATACGAAGCATGAATGTTAATGAGTGTTGCGTTGGCCATCCACTTTGTGCTGTGAATAAATCAAGTGATGAGCATAATATCCTATGGGCAGAGAGAGATAGAGGGGGGAGAGGGGGGCAGAGAGAGATAGAGGGGGGGAGAGGGGGGCAAAGAGAGATAGAGGGGGGGGGAGTGTAGAATAGTGAGTAAAATAGCACAAGAGGAAGACAGAGGGGAGGGAAAAGCAATGAGTGGAAGATAGGAAGCAGATTCAGCAGAGGGAAAGAGAGATAGGAGAGATAGTTTGCCCTGTTGGTTTAGATTCAGCAGAGGGAAAGAGAGAGAGGAGAGATAGTTTGCCCTGTTGGTTTAGATTCAGCAGAGGGAAAGAGAGAGATGAGAGATAGTTTGCCCTGTTGGTTTAGATTCAGCAGAGGGAAAGAGAGAGATGAGAGATAGTTTGCCCTGTTGGTTTAGATTCAGCAGAGGGAGAGAGAGGAGAGATAGTTTGCCCTGTTGGTTTAGATTCAGCAGAGGGAAAGAGAGAGATGAGAGATAGTTTGCCCTGTTGGTTTAGATTCAGCAGAGGGAAAGAGAGAGATGAGAGATAGTTTGCCCTGTTGGTTTAGATTCAGCAGAGGGAAAGAGAGAGAGGAGAGATAGTTTGCCCTGTTGGTTTAGATTCAGCAGAGGGGAAGAGAGAGATGAGAGATAGTTTGCCCTGTTGGTTTAGATTCAGCAGAGGGAAAGAGAGATAGGAGAGATAGTTTGCCCTGTTGGTTTAGATTCACTAGAGGGGAAGAGAGAGATGAGAGATAGTTTGCCCTGTTGGTTTAGATTCAGCAGAGGGAAAGAGAGAGATGAGAGATAGTTTGCCCTGTTGGTTTAGATTCAGCAGAGGGAAAGAGAGAGATGAGAGATAGTTTGCCCTGTTGGTTTAGATTCAGTAGAGGGGAAGAGAGAGATGAGAGATAGTTTGCCCTGTTGGTTTAGATTCAGCAGAGGGAAAGAGAGATGAGAGAGAGTTTGCCCTGTTGGTTTAGATTCAGCAGAGGGAAAGAGAGATGAGAGATAGTTTGCCCTGTTGGTTTAGATTCAGCAGAGGGGAAGAGAGAGATGAGAGATAGTTTGCCCTGTTGGTTTAGATTCAGCAGAGGGAAAGAGAGAGATGAGAGATAGTTTGCCCTGTTGGTTTAGATTCAGCAGAGGGAAAGAGAGAGATGAGAGACATTTTGCCCTGTTGGTTTAGATTCAGCAGAGGGAAAGAGAGAGATGAGAGACATTTTGCCCTGTTGGTTTAGATTCAGCAGAGGGAAAGAGAGAGAGGAGAGATAGTTTGCCCTGTTGGTTTAGATTCAGCAGAGGGAAAGAGAGAGAGGAGAGATAGTTTGCCCTGTTGGTTTAGATTCAGCAGAGGGAGAGAGAGGAGAGATAGTTTGCCCTGTTGGTTTAGATTCAGCAGGGGGAAAGAGAGAGATGAGAGATAGTTTACCCTGTTGGTTTAGATTCAGCAGAGGGGAAGAGAGAGATGAGAGATAGTTTGCCCTGTTGGTTTAGATTCAGCAGAGGGAAAGAGAGAGATGAGAGATAGTTTGCCCTGTTGGTTTAGATTCAGCAGAGGGAAAGAGAGATAGGAGAGATAGTTTGCCCTGTTGGTTTAGATTCAGCAGAGGGAAAGAGAGAGATGAGAGATAGTTTGCCCTGTTGGTTTAGATTCAGCAGAGGGGAAGAGAGAGATGAGAGATAGTTTGCCCTGTTGGTTTAGATTCAGCAGAGGGAAAGAGAGAGATGAGAGACATTTTGCCCTGATGGTTTAGATTCAGCAGAGGGAAAGAGAGAGAGGAGAGATAGTTTGCCCTGTTGGTTTAGATTCAGCAGAGGGAAAGAGAGAGAGGAGAGATAGTTTGCCATGTTGGTTTAGATTCAGCAGAGGGAAAGAGAGAGATGAGAGATAGTTTGCCCTGTTGGTTTAGATTCAGCAGAGGGAAAGAGAGAGATGAGAGACATTTTGCCCTGTTGGTTTAGATTCAGCAGAGGGAAAGAGAGAGATGAGAGACATTTTGCCCTGTTGGTTTAGATTCAGCAGAGGGAAAGAGAGAGAGGAGAGATAGTTTGCCCTGTTGGTTTAGATTCAGCAGAGGGAAAGAGAGAGAGGAGAGATAGTTTGCCCTGTTGGTTTAGATTCAGCAGAGGGAAAGAGAGAGATGAGAGATAGTTTGCCCTGTTGGTTTAGATTCAGCAGAGGGAGAGAGAGGAGAGATAGTTTGCCCTGTTGGTTTAGATTCAGCAGAGGGAAAGAGAGAGATGAGAGATAGTTTGCCCTGTTGGTTTAGATTCAGCAGGGGGAAAGAGAGAGATGAGAGATAGTTTACCCTGTTGGTTTAGATTCAGCAGAGGGGAAGAGAGAGATGAGAGATAGTTTGCCCTGTTGGTTTAGATTCAGCAGAGGGAAAGAGAGAGATGAGAGATAGTTTGCCCTGTTGGTTTAGATTCAGCAGAGGGGAAGAGAGAGATGAGAGATAGTTTGCCCTGTTGGTTTAGATTCAGCAGAGGGGAAGAGAGAGAGGAGAGATAGTTTGCCCTGTTGGTTTAGATTCAGCAGAGGGAAAGAGAGATAGGAGAGATAGTTTGCCCTGTTGGTTTAGATTCAGCAGAGGGAAAGAGAGAGATGAGAGATAGTTTGCCCTGTTGGTTTAGATTCAGCAGAGGGGAAGAGAGAGATGAGAGATAGTTTGCCCTGTTGGTTTAGATTCAGCAGAGGGAAAGAGAGAGATGAGAGATATTTTGCCCTGATGGTTTAGATTCAGCAGAGGGAAAGAGAGAGAGGAGAGATAGTTTGCCCTGTTGGTTTAGATTCAGCAGAGGGAAAGAGAGAGATGAGAGATAGTTTGCCCTGTTGGTTTAGATTCAGCAGAGGGAGAGAGAGGAGAGATAGTTTGCCCTGTTGGTTTAGATTCAGCAGAGGGAAAGAGAGAGATGAGAGATAGTTTGCCCTGTTGGTTTAGATTCAGCAGAGGGAAAGAGAGAGATGAGAGATAGTTTGCCCTGTTGGTTTAGATTCAGCAGAGGGGAAGAGAGAGATGAGAGATAGTTTGCCCTGTTGGTTTAGATTCAGCAGAGGGAAAGAGAGAGATGAGAGATATTTTGCCCTGATGGTTTAGATTCAGCAGAGGGAAAGAGAGAGAGGAGAGATAGTTTGCCCTGTTGGTTTAGATTCAGCAGAGGGAAAGAGAGAGAGGAGAGATAGTTTGCCCTGTTGGTTTAGATTCAGCAGAGGGAAAGAGAGAGAGGAGAGATAGTTTGCCCTGTTGGTTTAGATTCAGCAGAGGGAAAGAGAGAGATGAGAGATAGTTTGCCCTGTTGGTTTAGATTCAGCAGAGGGAGAGAGAGGAGAGATAGTTTGCCCTGTTGGTTTAGATTCAGCAGAGGGAAAGAGAGAGATGAGAGATAGTTTACCCTGTTGGTTTAGATTCAGCAGAGGGAAAGAGAGATGAGAGAGAGTTTGCCCTGTTGGTTTAGATTCAGCAGAGGGGAAGAGCGAGATGAGAGATAGTTTGCCCTGTTGGTTTAGATTCAGCAGAGGGAAAGAGAGAGATGAGAGATCGTTTGCCCTGTTGGTTTAGATTCAGCAGAGGGGAAGAGAGAGAGGAGAGATAGTTTGCCCTGTTGGTTTAGATTCAGCAGAGGGAAAGAGAGAGAGGAGAGATAGTTTGCCCTGTTGGTTTAGATTCAGCAGAGGGAAAGAGAGAGAGGAGAGATAGTTTGCCCTGTTGGTTTAGATTCAGCAGAGGGAAAGAGAGAGATGAGAGATAGTTTGCCCTGTTGGTTTAGATTCAGCAGAGGGAAAGAGAGAGATGAGAGACATTTTGCCCTGTTGGTTTAGATTCAGCAGAGGGAAAGAGAGAGAGGAGAGATAGTTTGCCCTGTTGGTTTAGATTCAGCAGAGGGAAAGAGAGAGAGGAGAGATAGTTTGCCCTGTTGGTTTAGATTCAGCAGAGGGAAAGAGAGATGAGAGAGAGTTTGCCCTGTTGGTTTAGATTCAGCAGAGGGGAAGAGCGAGATGAGAGATAGTTTGCCCTGTTGGTTTAGATTCAGCAGAGGGAAAGAGAGAGATGAGAGATCGTTTGCCCTGTTGGTTTAGATTCAGCAGAGGGGAAGAGAGAGAGGAGAGATAGTTTGCCCTGTTGGTTTAGATTCAGCAGAGGGAAAGAGAGAGAGGAGAGATAGTTTGCCCTGTTGGTTTAGATTCAGCAGAGGGAAAGAGAGAGAGGAGAGATAGTTTGCCCTGTTGGTTTAGATTCAGCAGAGGGAAAGAGAGAGATGAGAGATAGTTTGCCCTGTTGGTTTAGATTCAGCAGAGGGAAAGAGAGAGATGAGAGACATTTTGCCCTGTTGGTTTAGATTCAGCAGAGGGAAAGAGAGAGAGGAGAGATAGTTTGCCCTGTTGGTTTAGATTCAGCAGAGGGAAAGAGAGAGAGGAGAGATAGTTTGCCCTGTTGGTTTAGATTCAGCAGAGGGAAAGAGAGAGAGGAGAGGTAGTTTGCCCTGTTGGTTTAGATTCAGCAGAGGGAAAGAGAGAGAGGAGAGATAGTTTGCCCTGTTGGTTTAGATTCAGCAGAGGGAAAGAGAGAGAGGAGAGATAGTTTGCCCTGTTGGTTTAGATTCAGCAGAGGGAAAGAGAGAGATGAGAGATAGTTTGGCCTGTTGGTTTAGATTCAGCAGAGGGAAAGAGAGAGATGAGAGACATTTTGCCCTGTTGGTTTAGATTCAGCAGAGGGAAAGAGAGAGAGGAGAGATAGTTTGCCCTGTTGGTTTAGATTCAGCAGAGGGAAAGAGAGAGAGGAGAGATAGTTTGCCCTGTTGGTTTAGATTCAGCAGAGGGAAAGAGAGAGAGGAGAGATAGTTTGCCCTGTTGGTTTAGATTCAGCAGAGGGAAAGAGAGAGATGACAGATAGTTTGCCCTGTTGGTTTAGATTCAGCAGAGGGAAAGAGAGAGATCAGAGATAGTTTGCCCTGTTGGTTTAGATTCAGCAGAGGGGAAGAGAGAGATGAGAGATAGTTTGCCCTGTTGGTTTAGATTCAGCAGAGGGAAAGAGAGAGATCAGAGATAGTTTGCCCTGTTGGTTTAGATTCAGCAGAGGGGAAGAGAGAGATGAGAGATAGTTTGCCCTGTTGGTTTTGTACCTCTGCCATTCGTAATATTACAGTATTACAGTTTTAAAGGGAGGTGAGGGAGGTCTCTGCCATATGTTGACAGCGGCTGGCTCCACTCTTCAAAGGCAATTACCACAGTAAATAGTTAACAGTGGGGGGTTTATCAGTGTGCACAGTAGAACACCTCAGGCCCTGTTCAGACAGAGACGGCCCTAAATCTCTCTCCACTTCCAACACTACTGTTTACAGCCTGGAGAACTCCAGGGAAAGTCAGGGGATTTTTCAGACTGTTCATACATAGATAGATAGATAGATAGATAGATATATAGATAGATAGATAGATAGATATCAAAGGTGGTGATGAGTTCTTAAGCTTGTCTTGTGTTTTCTTCCTTTCAGTGGCATGTGTGTGTGTGTGTGTGTGTGTGTGTGTGTGTGTGTGTGTGTGTGTGTGTGTGTGTGTGTGTGTGTGTGTGTGTGTGTGTGTGTGTGTGTGTGTGTGTGTGTGTGTGTGTGTGTGTGTGTGTGTGTGTGTGTGTGTGTGTTTCTCCATGTAAGAAGCCTAACTCTGTGCCAAGGTTTTAGTAAGGCTGTGACAGATGATAATGTATCTAAAACCAGAATGTGGATGACAGAAAACCAAACAACTCATCAAGTAAAGAATCATCACAACACACATTAGTTTGTGTTTGACTTCTACACTACTGTTTAGAGGACATGGTGTTTTCCTATATTCAACAAGGGAATCACACGCAACCTGCTCCTTGTAAATCCATCCAACAAATACCTTTCAGAATGCTGTGTTTTTCCTCCCTAGGCCTAGCCCCTCTACCTTCAGCAGTGGAGCTCTGAGGTTTATGTGAAACATCACAGATTAAGCAGCATGATTGTGCACGGCTGAGACTACAGTGTTGGACAGTGTTAAAGAGATTGTGCTGATAGCCCTGCAGTCGTAACGGGTAGCACGCCAGAGCATCCATTGTTCCCCTACTCACTCACACAGCAGCAGCAGGTGATGTGACAGGCTTGTAAATCTTTAGAAATGAATAAAAGAACCCCCAGACAGATGTGTAGAGGATGTTTAGAGACGTGCTGAGAATGGAGAGGAGGAGGGAGGGACTAGTGCCAGCCTCGCAGCCGGACGGCCATCTTAGGGCTGTTATCACTGCCAGCTTGTTTGTGACACTTGAACCAGATGTCACTCTCTCTCTCTGTAAAACTCTACCCCTGTCTCTCTCTCTCTCTCTCTGTACAACTCTACCCCTGTCTCTCTCTCTCTCTGTACAACTCTACCCCTGTCTCTCTCTCTCTCTCTCTCTGTCTCTCTCTCTGTACAACTCTACCCCTGTCTCTCTCTCTCTCTGTACAACTCTACCCCTGTCTCTCTCTCTCTCTCTCTCTGTACAACTCTACCCCTGTCTCTCTCTCTCTCTGTACAACTCTATCCCTGTCTCTCTCTCTCTCTCTCTCTGTCTCTCTCTCTGTACAACTCTACCCCTGTCTCTCTCTCTCTCTGTACAACTCTATCCCGGTCTCTCTCTCTCTCTCTCTCTCTCTCTCTCTCTCTCTCTCTCTCTCTCTCTCTCTCTCTCTCTCTCTCTCTCTCTCTCTCTCTCTCTCTCTCTCTCTCTCTCTCTCTCTCTCTCTCTCTCTCTCTCTCTCTCTCTCTGTCTCTCTCTCTCTGTCTCTCTCTCTGTACAACTCTACCCGTCTATCTTTCTGTACCGTGTCTGATTTCAGGCCAGTGAAACAGCATGCCCCCAAACCACTGTGCCAGCCCCAGTACTTAATCAGGCAGGAAATATGTAACCGAGCTAAAGCCTGGCAAACTCAACAGACAACCAGAAGAGAGGCAGAGCCCATGCAGATATAAGCTCTCACAGTGAGACACTTAGCCAGAGCTCTCAGTATAAGAAACTCTATGACACACAGGCATAATGCAGGTTTAAGTTGTGCCACTGCAAATGTTTTCACAAGGAGAAACCGCGCCACTCAAAGCACCAATGTAGTTCTGACCTGAGTCAAATTCATAAAGAACTTCACAGAAATGATTTTGACTCACATAAAGAAGAAATGTCAGACCGGTCATGCTGTTCCTCTGTTCTTTTCCAGCGTTGGAATACCACAACCTCAATACCTCCATCGCTACCAGAGACTTCTGGGTAATCACAGGTAATTGTCTTATTGTTTCTCTCCTTGTTGGCTTATTGAAGAGAAGCCCTCTAGTTGTGCTGCTGATACGTGTTCAGTGTTCTGTTCTTCATTTAACCCTTACAGTCGTGGAGATGGGCCTGTATGGGTTGGGACAAATTGAAAAGCAAACGCATGACCATGGTACAGTCTTAGAAAAAAGGCTTTCAAAAGGGTTCTTCAGCTGTCCCCATAGGACAACCCTTTTTGGTTCCACGGAGAACCCTTTTTTTGTTCCACGGAGAACCCTTTTTGGTTCCACGGATAACCCTTTTTGGTTCCATGGAGAACCCTTTTTTGTTCCACGGAGAACCCTTTTGGTTCCATGTAGAACCCTCTGTGGAAAGGGTCCTACATGGAACCCAACAGGGTTCTACATGGCACCAAAAGGGGTTCTTCAAAGGGTTCTCCTATGGGGACAGCTGAAGAACCCTTTAGGTTCTAGATAGCACCTTTTTTTCTAAGAGTGTAGCAATTGAAAGAGCAATTGAATTGTATGTGCATTTTATATTTACTGTACTTTTCACAGCATTTGTCAGTAACACCATCTGGAAATACTCTGGAGACATTCAGTAACATAATGAGAATATTCATTGACATGTTGGAGTAGGTGCAAGATAAGACAAACAAGGGTTTACAAGGGTTGGAGTGAGAGGTCTGACTGGTGTCTCTAAGAGGTCACACACACCTCCAAACTGTGGGTTTGAGTGAGAGGTCTGACTGGTGTCTCCATGAGGTCACACACCTCTCCAAACTGTGGGTTTGAGTGAGAGGTCTGACTGGTGTCTCTAAGAGGCCACACACCTCTCCAAACTGTGGGTTTGAGTGAGAGGTCTGACTGGTGTCTCTAAGAGGCCACACACCTCTCCAAACTGTGGGTTTGAGTGAGAGGTCTGACTGGTGTCTCCATGAGGTCACACACCTCTCCAAACTGTGGGTTTGAGTGAGAGGTCTGACTGGTGTCTCTAAGAGGCCACACACCTCTCCAAACGGTGGGTTAGAGTGAGAGGTCTGACTGGTGTCTCCAAGAGGCCTCACACCTCTCCAAACTGTGGGTTTGAGTGAGAGGTCTGACTGGTGTCTCCATGAGGTCACACACACCTCTCCAAACTGTGGGGTTGAGTGAGAGGTCTGACTGGTGTCTCCAAGAGGCCTCACACCTCTCCAAACTGTGGGTTAGAGTGAGAGGTCTGACTGGTGTCTCCAAGAGGCCTCACACCTCTCCAAACTGTGGGTTAGAATGAGAGGTCTGACTGGTGTCTCCAAGAGGCCTCACACCTCTCCAAACTGTGGGTTTGAGTGAAAGGTCTGACTGGTGTCTCCATGAGGTCACACACACCTCTCCAAACTGTGGGTTTGAGTGAGAGGTCTGACTGGTGTCTCCATGAGGTCACACACCTCTCCAAACTGTGGGTTTGAGTGAGAGGTCTGACTGGTGTCTCCATGAGGTCACACACCTCTCCAAACTGTGGGTTTGAGTGAGAGGTCTGACTGGTGTCTCCATGAGGTCACACACCTCTCCAAACTGTGGGTTTGAGTGAGAGGTCTGACTGGTGTCTCCATGAGGCCACACACCTCTCCAAACTGTGGGTTGGAGTGAGAGGTCTGACTGGTGTCTCCATGAGGTCACACACCTCTCCAAACTGTGGGTTTGAGTGAGAGGTCTGACTGGTGTCTCCAAGAGGCCACACACCTCTCCAAACTGTGGGTTTGAGTGAGAGGTCTGACTGGTGTCTCCATGAGGCCACACACTTCTCCAAACCGTGCACAGTTCCTAAGTAAATTCAATGCACAGTTATGACTCAAGGAAAAAGCCTTTAACTATAAGGTGCTTTATTGAGCTCTCCTCTTTGCCATTGAGGGTAACACAGGGTATGATGCATGTCATCCTTGGAACTGTGGATCAAACATAGTGATCACAAACATTGATACTGTAAACGATGAGTTTTCTAATATGGAAATGTGAAGGGCACATTTGGACTCATGGGTGTGTGATTTGCTTGTATGACATCAAAGCGGTATATATTCTAATCGTGAACGTGTCATCTTTCAGAACACATCGACTCCTCTCCATTTACAGCGTTTCGCTTCACTCAGACAACAACACATGTGCAGAAGTATCCCAATAGTGGGAGGGATGGGGGCAACTTGTTGTTTATATCACCACTTATCAATGACAAGATCTGGCATTTTCAACCCGTGTACGTCGTGACAGGGGCTGTGAGTGGAAAGGGATAATACATGTTTAGGACTTCTATGATATTTCTGTAAAGTGTATTGAGCCTTTTTTTAAATGTACTTAATTACATTGTGATTTGATTATTTGATCCTATCCCTTCTATTGGTTACCTTATTTATTATTTAAGCTGCTCTAGCAGTGCACCCTTGAGATTGAATTCCTCTGAAATATTCCATGCTTTCTTATCTGATGCCTAGACTCTGAACAGACTACCAACGGCATGCACTATGGCGTATCACAGCTGTTGTTGATTGATCGTCGTTGCGGAGACATGGAGAAATACATCAATATTGTATATTTAAAATGATCTTGACTGATTGACATCATTGAACAACGATGTTATGAATGCTTTTGTATAATTGCTGCCGCCCTCGTTAACTGTGTAATTCAATGAGTAGAAGATGAGTACAATCTTACAGAGGTCACCATGACTACCCCTTCTGTCACTGGAGTACAGAGGTCTTAAACCATGTGATTATGTTGTTTTACTGAACATCCCCTGTCCATTGTAATATACATCTACAAATGGGTCAGGAAAATAGTCTCACTGGACCATGAACCCCATTCAGTCACTAGTGTACCATGACTGGACCATGACCCCCATTCTGTCACTAGTGTACCATGACTGGACCATGACCCCCATTCTGTCACTAGTGTACCATGACTGGACCATGAACCCCATTCTGTCACTAGTGTACCATGACTGGACCATGACCCCCATTCTGTCACTAGTGTACCATGACTGGACCATGACCCCCATTCTGTCACTAGTGTACCATGACTGGACCATGAAACCCATTCTGTCACTAGTGTACCATGACTGGACCATGAACCCCATTCTGTCACTAGTGTACCATGACTGGACCATGACCCCCATTCTGTCACTAGTGTACCATGACTGGACCATGACCCCCATTCTGTCACTAGTGTACCATGACTGCACCATGACCCCCATTCTGTCACTAGTGTATCATGACTGGACCATGAACCCCATTCTGTCACTAGTGTATCATGACTGGACCATGAACCCCATTCTGTCACTAGTGTACCATGACTGGACCATGAACCCCATTCTGTCACTAGTGTACCATGACTGGACCATGAACCCCATTCTGTCACTAGTGTACCATGACTAGACCATGAAACCCATTCTGTCACTAGTGTACCATGACTGGACCATGAACCCCATTCTGTCACTAGTGTACCATGACTGGACCATGAACCCCATTCTGTCACTAGTGTACCATGACTGGACCATGACCCCCATTCTGTCACTAGTGTATCATGACTGGACCATGACCCCCTTTCTGTCACTAGTGTACCATGACT
>NC_092090.1:18030879-18083832 GCF_045679555.1 Salvelinus alpinus
AACACACCACAGGGGAGGAGGGAGGAGGGAGAGTTGCATTTCTGAATGTGTGTCAAATCAAATCAAGAATGTGTGTGTGTGCGTCCCCCTCTGTGCATATCCTTATAAAGTTCCTCAGTACTCTGTTTTCTGTGTACTAACAGGCTACGGTCTGTCAGAGCTGTATGTCTCTGTGTCAGAGTGGGTGAGGTCTGTCAGAGCTGTATGTCTCTGTGTCAGAGTGGGTGAGGTCTGTCAGAGCTGTATGTCTCTGTGTCAGAGTGGGTGTACAGTACAGGACATACTATCTCTGTGTCAGAGTGGGTGTACAGTACAGGACATACTATCTCTGTGTCAGAGTGGGTGTACAGGACAGGACATACTATCTCTGTGTCAGAGTGGGTGTACAGGACATACTATCTCTGTGTCAGAGTGGGTGTACAGTACAGGACATACTATCTCTGTGTCAGAGTGGGTGTACAGGACATACTATCTCTGTGTTAGAGTGGGTGTACAGGACATACTATCTCTGTGTCAGAGTGGGTATACAGTACAGGACATACTATCTCTGTGTCAGAGTGGGTGTACAGTACAGGACATACTATCTCTGTGTCAGAGTGGGTGTACAGTACAGGACATACTATCTCTGTGTTAGAGTGGGTGTACAGGACATACTATCTCCGTGTCAGAGTGGGTGTACAGTACAGGACATACTATCTCTGTGTCAGAGTGGGTGTACAGGACATACTATCTCCGTGTCAGAGTGGGTGTACAGTACAGGACATACTATCTCTGTGTCAGAGTGGGTGTACAGTACAGGACATACTATCTCTGTGTCAGAGTGGGTGTACAGTACAGGACATACTATCTCTGTGTTAGAGTGGGTGTACAGGACATACTATCTCCGTGTCAGAGTGGGTGTACAGTACAGGACATACTATCTCTGTGTCAGAGTGGGTGTACAGGACATACTATCTCCGTGTCAGAGTGGGTGTACAGGACATACTATCTCTGTGTCAGAGTGGGTGTACAGTACAGGACATACTATCTCTGTGTCAGAGTGGGTGTACAGTACAGGACATACTATCTCTGTGTCAGAGTGGGTGTACAGTACAGGACATACTATCTCTGTGTTAGAGTGGGTGTACAGGACATACTATCTCTGTGTCAGAGTGGGTGTACAGGACATACTATCTCTGTGTCAGAGTGGGTGTACAGGACAGGACATACTATCTCTGTGTCAGAGTGGGTGTACAGGACAGGACATACTATCTCTGTGTTAGAGTGGGTGTACAGGACATACTATCTCTGTGTCAGAGTGGGTGTACAGGACAGGACATACTATCTCTGTGTCAGAGTGGGTGTACAGGACAGGACATACTATCTCTGTGTTAGAGTGGGTGTACAGGACATACTATCTCTGTGTCAGAGTGGGTGTACAGTACAGGACATACTATCTCTGTGTCAGAGTGGGTGTACAGTACAGGACATACTATCTCTGTGTCAGAGTGGGTGTACAGTACAGGACATACTATCTCTGTGTCAGAGTGGGTGTACAGGACATACTATCTCAGTGTCAGAGTGGGTGTACAGTACAGGACATACTATCTCTGTGTCAGAGTGGGTGTACAGTACAGGACATACTATCTCTGTGTCAGAGTGGGTGTACAGTACAGGACATACTATCTCTGTGTCAGAGTGGGTGTACAGTACAGGACATACTATCTCTGTGTCAGAGTGGGTGTACAGTACAGGACATACTATCTCTGTGTTAGAGTGGGTGTACAGGACATACTATCTCTGTGTCAGAGTGGGTGTACAGGACATACTATCTCAGTGTCAGAGTGGGTGTACAGTACAGGACATACTATCTCTGTGTCAGAGTGGGTGTACAGGACAGGACATACTATCTCTGTGTCAGAGTGGGTGTACAGTACAGGACATACTATCTCTGTGTCAGAGTGGGTGTACAGGACAGGACATACTATATCTGTGTCAGAGTGGGTGTACAGGACATACTATCTCTGTGTCAGAGTGGGTGTACAGGACATACTATCTCAGTGTCAGAGTGGGTGTACAGTACAGGACATACTATCTCTGTGTCAGAGTGGGTGTACAGGACAGGACATACTATCTCTGTGTCAGAGTGGGTGTACAGTACAGGACATACTATCTCTGTGTCAGAGTGGGTGTACAGTACAGGACATACTATCTCAGTGTCAGAGTGGGTGTACAGGACAGGACATACTATCTCTGTGTCAGAGTGGGTGTACAGGACAGGACATACTATCTCTGTGTTAGAGTGGGTGTACAGGACATACTATCTCTGTGTCAGAGTGGGTGTACAGGACATACTATCTCTGTGTCAGAGTGGGTGTACAGGACAGGACATACTATCTCTGTGTCAGAGTGGGTGTACAGGACAGGACATACTATCTCTGTGTTAGAGTGGGTGTACAGGACATACTATCTCTGTGTCAGAGTGGGTGTACAGTACAGGACATACTATATCTGTGTCAGAGTGGGTGTACAGGACATACTATCTCTGTGTTAGAGTGGCTGTACAGGACATACTATCTCTGTGTCAGAGTGGGTGTACAGGACATACTATCTCTGTGTCAGAGTGGGTGTACAGGACAGGACATACTATCTCTGTGTCAGAGTGGGTGTACAGGACAGGACATACTATCTCTGTGTTAGAGTGGGTGTACAGGACATACTATCTCTGTGTCAGAGTGGGTGTACAGTACAGGACATACTATCTCTGTGTCAGAGTGGGTGTACAGTACAGGACATACTATCTCCGTGTCAGAGTGGGTGTACAGTACAGGACATACTATCTCAGTGTCAGAGTGGGTGTACAGGACATACTATCTCAGTGTCAGAGTGGGTGTACATGACATACTATCTCTGTGTCAGAGTGGGTGTACAGGACATACTATCTCTGTGTCAGAGTGGGTGTACAGGACAGGACATACTATCTCCGTGTCAGAGTGGGTGTACAGGACATACTATCTCAGTGTCAGAGTGGGTGTACAGTACAGGACATACTATCTCTGTGTCAGAGTGGGTGTACAGGACATACTATCTCCGTGTCAGAGTGGGTGTACAGTACAGGACATACTATCTCAGTGTCAGAGTGGGTGTACAGGACAGGACATACTATCTCAGTGTCAGAGTGGGTGTACAGGACATACTATCTCAGTGTCAGAGTGGGTGTACAGGACATACTATCTCAGTGTCAGAGTGGGTGTACAGTACAGGACATACTATCTCAGTGTCAGAGTGGGTGTACAGTACAGGACATACTATCTCAGTGTCAGAGTGGGTGTACAGGACAGGACATACTATCTCAGTGTCAGAGTGGGTGTACAGGACATACTATCTCAGTGTCAGAGTGGGTGTACAGGACATACTATCTCTGTGTCAGAGTGGGTGTACAGGACATACTATCTCAGTGTCAGAGTGGGTGTACAGGACATACTATCTCTGTGTCAGAGTGGGTGTACAGTACAGGACATACTATCTCAGTGTCAGAGTGGGTGTACAGGACAGGACATACTATCTCAGTGTCAGAGTGGGTGTACAGGACATACTATCTCAGTGTCAGAGTGGGTGTACAGGACATACTATCTCAGTGTCAGAGTGGGTGTACAGGACATACTATCTCTGTGTCAGAGTGGGTGTACAGGACATACTATCTCAGTGTCAGAGTGGGTGTACAGGACATACTATCTCTGTGTCAGAGTGGGTGTACAGTACAGGACATACTATCTCCGTGTCAGAGTGGGTGTACAGTACAGGACATACTATCTCTGTGTCAGAGTGGGTGTACAGGACATACTATCTCTGTGTCAGAGTGGGTGTACAGGACATACTATCTCAGTGTCAGAGTGGGTGTACAGTACAGGACATACTATCTCTGTGTCAGAGTGGGTGTACAGGACATACTATCTCTGTGTCAGAGTGGGTGTACAGTACAGGACATACTATCTCTGTGTCAGAGTGGGTGTACAGTACAGGACATACTATCTCTGTGTTAGAGTGGGTGTACAGGACATACTATCTCCGTGTCAGAGTGGGTGTACAGTACAGGACATACTATCTCTGTGTCAGAGTGGGTGTACAGGACATACTATCTCCGTGTCAGAGTGGGTGTACAGTACAGGACATACTATCTCTGTGTCAGAGTGGGTGTACAGTACAGGACATACTATCTCTGTGTCAGAGTGGGTGTACAGTACAGGACATACTATCTCTGTGTTAGAGTGGGTGTACAGGACATACTATCTCCGTGTCAGAGTGGGTGTACAGTACAGGACATACTATCTCTGTGTCAGAGTGGGTGTACAGGACATACTATCTCCGTGTCAGAGTGGGTGTACAGGACAGGACATACTATCTCTGTGTCAGAGTGGGTGTACAGTACAGGACATACTATCTCTGTGTTAGAGTGGGTGTACAGGACATACTATCTCTGTGTCAGAGTGGGTGTACAGGACATACTATCTCTGTGTCAGAGTGGGTGTACAGGACATACTATCTCTGTGTCAGAGTGGGTGTACAGGACATGACTTACTATCTCAGTGTCAGAGTGGGTGTACAGGACATACTATCTCTGTGTCAGAGTGGGTGTACAGGACATGACATACTATCTCTGTGTCAGAGTGGGTGTACAGGACATACTATCTCCGTGTCAGAGTGGGTGTACAGGACAGGACATACTATCTCTGTGTCAGAGTGGGTGTACAGTACAGGACATACTATCTCTGTGTTAGAGTGGGTGTACAGGACATACTATCTCTGTGTCAGAGTGGGTGTACAGGACATACTATCTCTGTGTCAGAGTGGGTGTACAGGACAGGACATACTATCTCTGTGTCAGAGTGGGTGTACAGGACAGGACATACTATCTCTGTGTTAGAGTGGGTGTACAGTACAGGACATACTATCTCTGTGTCAGAGTGGGTGTACAGGACATACTATCTCTGTGTCAGAGTGGGTGTACAGTACAGGACACACTATCTCTGTGTCAGAGTGGGTGTACAGTACAGGACATACTATCTCTGTGTCAGAGTGGGTGTACAGTACAGGACATACTATCTCTGTGTCAGAGTGGGTGTACAGGACAGGACATACTATCTCTGTGTCAGAGTGGGTGTACAGTACAGGACATACTATCTCTGTGTCAGAGTGGGTGTACAGTACAGGACATACTATATCTGTGTCAGAGTGGGTGTACAGGACATACTATCTCTGTGTCAGAGTGGGTGTACAGTACAGGACATACTATCTCTGTGTCAGAGTGGGTGTACAGTACATACTATCTCAGTGTCAGAGTGGGTGTACAGGACATACTATCTCTGTGTCAGAGTGGGTGTACAGGACAGGACATACTATCTCCGTGTCAGAGTGGGTGTACAGTACAGGACATACTATCTCTGTGTCAGAGTGGGTGTACAGGACATACTATCTCAGTGTCAGAGTGGGTGTACAGGACATACTATCTCTGTGTCAGAGTGGGTGTACAGGACATACTATCTCAGTGTCAGAGTGGGTGTACAGGACAGGACATACTATCTCAGTGTCAGAGTGGGTGTACAGGACATACTATCTCTGTGTCAGAGTGGGTGTACAGGACATGACATACTATCTCTGTGTCAGAGTGGGTGTACAGGACATACTATCTCCGTGTCAGAGTGGGTGTACAGGACAGGACATACTATCTCTGTGTCAGAGTGGGTGTACAGTACAGGACATACTATCTCTGTGTTAGAGTGGGTGTACAGGACATACTATCTCTGTGTCAGAGTGGGTGTACAGGACATACTATCTCTGTGTCAGAGTGGGTGTACAGGACAGGACATACTATCTCTGTGTCAGAGTGGGTGTACAGGACAGGACATACTATCTCTGTGTTAGAGTGGGTGTACAGTACAGGACATACTATCTCTGTGTCAGAGTGGGTGTACAGGACATACTATCTCTGTGTCAGAGTGGGTGTACAGTACAGGACATACTATCTCTGTGTCAGAGTGGGTGTACAGTACAGGACATACTATCTCTGTGTCAGAGTGGGTGTACAGTACAGGACATACTATCTCTGTGTCAGAGTGGGTGTACAGGACAGGACATACTATCTCTGTGTCAGAGTGGGTGTACAGTACAGGACATACTATCTCTGTGTCAGAGTGGGTGTACAGTACAGGACATACTATATCTGTGTCAGAGTGGGTGTACAGGACATACTATCTCTGTGTCAGAGTGGGTGTACAGTACAGGACATACTATCTCTGTGTCAGAGTGGGTGTACAGTACATACTATCTCAGTGTCAGAGTGGGTGTACAGGACATACTATCTCTGTGTCAGAGTGGGTGTACAGGACAGGACATACTATCTCCGTGTCAGAGTGGGTGTACAGTACAGGACATACTATCTCTGTGTCAGAGTGGGTGTACAGGACATACTATCTCAGTGTCAGAGTGGGTGTACAGGACATACTATCTCTGTGTCAGAGTGGGTGTACAGGACATACTATCTCAGTGTCAGAGTGGGTGTACAGGACATACTATCTCAGTGTCAGAGTGGGTGTACAGGACATACTATCTCTGTGTCAGAGTGGGTGTACAGGACATACTATCTCAGTGTCAGAGTGGGTGTACAGGACATACTATCTCTGTGTCAGAGTGGGTGTACAGTACAGGACATACTATCTCCGTGTCAGAGTGGGTGTACAGTACAGGACATACTATCTCTGTGTCAGAGTGGGTGTACAGGACATACTATCTCTGTGTCAGAGTGGGTGCACAGGACATACTATCTCAGTGTCAGAGTGGGTGTACAGTACAGGACATACTATCTCTGTGTCAGAGTGGGTGTACAGTACAGGACATACTATCTCTGTGTTAGAGTGGGTGTACAGTACAGGACATACTATCTCTGTGTTAGAGTGGGTGTACAGTACAGGACATACTATCTCTGTGTCAGTGGGTGTACAGGACATACTATCTCTGTGTTTAAGATGGAAAGCGTAGCTTTCAGAACAGAACAATGAAAAGCCTCATAACACTCTCCTTATTACTCACATTGGGGAGTTTCTTCTTGACAGTATTTTATATAATTATTGTATTTCTCTCAGATTGCTGTGACTGCTAAAGGAAGTAAGGACAGTATGAGACGTGTCTGTAGAGGTACGGCATAATGAAGGGAGAGGAGGGAGGAAGTGAGGACAGTATGAGATGTGTCTGTAGAGGTACGGCATAATGAAGGGAGAGGAGGGAGGAAGTGAGGACAGTATGAGACGTGTCTGTAGAGGTACGGCATAATGAAGGGAGAGGAGGGAGGAAGTGAGGACAGTATGAGATGTGTCTGTAGAGGTACGGCATAATGAAGGGAGAGGATGGAGGAAGTGAGGACAGTATGAGATGTGTCTGTAGAGGTACGGCATAATGAAGGGAGAGGAGGGAGGAAGTGAGGACAGTATGAGACGTGTCTGTAGAGGTACGGCATAATGAAGGGAGAAGAGGGAGGAAGTGAGGACAGTATGAGACGTGTCTGTAGAGGTACGGCATAATGAAGGGAGAGGAGGGAGGAAGTGAGGACAGTATGAGACGTGTCTGTAGAGGTACGGCATAATGAAGGGAGAGGAGGGAGGAAGTGAGGACAGTATGAGACGTGTCTGTAGAGGTACGGCATAATGAAGGGAGAGGATGGACTACTGCTGTGATGTTGATTGATGTGAGGAACATTTCTGCAGACACATTTACCTCAGTAAAACATGTCTACTGTTACTGTGTGTTCTATCATTGATGATTACATGATGATAATTCTTATACACAGCACAACAATAGGAGGGACTATGTTGTGTGTGCGTGTATGTGTGTTGATCCGTGCTCTCACAAAGTGTTCCTGTGTGTTTCCTCTTGTAGCCGTGGTGAAGAATCCTCCAAACAATCTGTGGATCATCGCAGCTGTGCTGGCCCCTATCGCCGTGGTAACGCTCATCATCATCATCATCACCGCCGTGCTCTGCCGGAAGAACAAGAGCGACTTTAAAGCCGACGCCATGGGCAACCTCAACCCCCGTGTCAAGGTGGGCAGAGACGCACACACACACACACACACACACACACACACACACACACACACACACACACACACACACACACACACACACACACACACACACACACACACACACACACACACACACACACACACACACACACACACACACACACACCAGGTAGAGGTAAATCCAGATGACAACCAGAGACACACACTGCAAAAAATGTCTTGTATTGAGTTGATTTCTATTACCCAAAAAATCAAACCTTTTTAGGTTGAAATCAGCAGAATGATCTGCCAGTGCAGTGAGATTATTCATCTTGGTAAGACGCCAGGTAAATCCATTGTTTGGTTAAACCTAGCAGATCATTGCCTGTTTTTGCAGTGCATGTTTTCAGCCTACAGTCAAACTGTCAGAAGAAAGACGGGAGAAGGAAATGGATGATGACACGTATCTTTGACACTGTTTCTCTTGTTTTTCAGACGTCATATCGGAGGGATGTTACAGGATATTACCACCAGGTATCTACCTTGTATCTCCCTGGTGTCTGTCCTTGTTGTGAGCTGTGTGTGTCACAGGAGGTTGGTGGCACCTTAATTGGGGAGGACGGGCTCATGGTAATGACTGAAGAGAAATAAGTAGAATGGTATGAATTACATCAAACACATGGTTTGATGCCATTCCATTTGCTTTGTTTCAGCCATTATAATGAGCCGTCCTCCACTGGTGTGTGTCTACTAGAGGAGTGCAGGGTAATGGGGTGTTTGACTGGCATATGAAATAGGGATATGCTGCAGTTGAAATAAGGTTTGAATAGTCACTATTACATATGATGGCTGTGTTTGTTTAGGAGACTGTGTGTGTGTATTAGGGTTGGGTGGTATCCAGATGTTCATCACCTTATTCCATCCTTCTCTCATCCCGGGATTTACAGTATTATCAACTTAGTACACAAGGTGGTGCCAGAAAAAATTGGGCATCTATTACCAGAATGCTAACAAAATTATCACAAGTAATAGCGAATTTCCATGGAGGCTGCAAGCTAAATATGCTAACGAGTGAAAAAATTAAATATACAAATTGCTAAGACAGGCAATCCAGCACATAAAGTTATACATATATAGGTAGGAGCTGCCAAATGTCAAGCGATGTGAACGAGAGACATTGTGCAAATGAACAAAGTTTTGACACATGCTTGTCTGAAGGAAGAACAGTACTGGCTCTGGAGCAGCATGTGTACACACTGTGTCTGTGTGGAGTCTGGAGTCGCTAGGGCAACGGGCCTGCCTGGTAAGCTTGGAGAAGAGGGCGGAGGAGCAGATAGTCCGAGAACAGAGAGGAGAAAAAAACGCATAGGAAATCAAGATAGGGCTTTGACACGGCAGAAATCCAACACAATATGATGCCCCCTCACCTTATTAATTCAGCCACTTACTTAGATAACTAGCAAGTTAAATTTAGGGGTCTCGTTAACTGAGAATTTTGTGTTTTTCACGCAGGAAAAAATATAAAATGCATAAGAAATATCTTGCTGTGTTTTGTAAACACAGATGTAATATGCTTCTTATTATAATTTCTGCTTGAGAGGCATTCTATCAGCAGACAGCGCTCTGAAAAAGACCTCGTTTTTTAATTGTAAGCTTATTTACTTGTGTGACTGCCAGCCAAATAGCTTTACGTGACTGCCAGCCAAATTCTTTTGTCATCTGATGAAAATGAATATATTTTCTGCCGTTACACTAATGTATTTTCTGTGAAAGAAAACTATAGTTGCACGTCCCTGATCACTCTATTGAAGCAAAAAAACACTGTTGACTTTCAATATAAAACGCGACCCCTGGCAATACACAGCTGGACTCACCTGCTCCTGCTTTCTCCCATTGTGATATTTACAAACAAGCACGTGACTGGCCCAGCTGTTCTGGGGAGCTACGGTAAGCTTTATAATTAAGCAATAAGGCATCTCGGGGGTTTGTTGTATATGGCCAATATACTACGGCTAAGGGCTGTGCCTGGCCATATACAACAAACCCCAGAGATGCCTTATTGCTACTATAAACTGGTTACCAATGTAATTAGAGCAGTAAAAATACATGTCTTGTCATACCCATGGTATACGGTCTGATATACTATGGCTATCAGCCAATCAGCATTCAGGGCTCGAACCACCCTCTTTATAATGTAAAATAATGTGACAGGTGAAATGAACATGATCTGCTTTATCTCCTATCATACTGCAGGTATTTACTTAAAAAGTAGCTACAAATATAAAAATGTATTGAAAAACTTCAAAATAAGTAGTTTTGACGGTATTGAAAAACCATCCCATGGCTATTTCCAAATATCTCGGTATACGGTATACCGCCCAATCCTAGTGTGTAGACCATTATGAGTGAGGGAGATGAGAGACCGCAACCAACCTAGCCGACTCACTCTGTAGTAGACTAAAAGCTGTGTGTATGCGTGTGAATGCGTGTGCGTGCGTGTACGTGCGTGTACGTGCGCGCACGTACGTGCATGTGTGTGTGCATGTGTGTACTCTGAAACGAGCTCTTGGTGCATATTGCTGGAACAAGGTCAGATGTTCTCATCTTAATTGGGTAAAAATAGGCTAGCCGAGACACTAATGATTCTCCTGGCTCAGTACACAGTATAAATACACACAGATCCTACCTATACCATTACACCTGACTCCCTTCTATATGTCTAGTAATGTATGTACTCTCATTGTTAACCTTCTGGACCTCATTTGTCTTTTTTTTAAGAAGCAGACACACACGCAAACACACACACACACGCACACACCCCTGTTCTGACCTAGTTTACCACTGTATGCGTTGTCATTCGCTATTGTTTGTATCAGTTTGTTTGGCATTATAGATCAGTTAGTTCACCATTACAGTAATACAATAACCAATCACCAATGTTATTTTTCTATGCAAAGACATGGTCCATATTTTGCAGTATAGCAGTATCCCAAGAGGGAGCTTTTGCCTGAACTTTAGTATGAAATAACAAGCAGGATCAAATCACATTGTATTTGTCACATGCTTGGTAAACAACAGGTGTAGACTAACAGTGAAATGCTTACTGACGGTCCCTTCCCAACAATGCAGAGAGAAACAACAGGTGTAGACTAACAGTGAAATGCTTACTGATGGTCCCTTCCCAACAATGCAGAGAGAAACAACAGGTGTAGACTAACAGTGAAATGCTTACTGATGGTCCCTTCCCAACAATGCAGAGAAACAACAGGTGTAGACTCACAGTGAAATGCTTACTGATGGTCCCTTCCCAACAACACAGAGAGAAACAACAGGTGTAGACTAACAGTGAAATGCTTACTGATGGTCCCTTCCCAACAATGCAGAGAAACAACAGGTGTAGACTAACAGTGAAATGCTTACTGATGGTCCCTTCCCAACAATGCAGAGAAACAACAGGTGTAGACTCACAGTGAAATGCTTACTGATGGTCCCTTCCCAACAATGCAGAGAAACAACAGGTGTAGACTCACAGTGAAATGCTTACTGATGGGCCCTTCCCAACAATGCAGAGAAACAACAGGTGTAGACTCACAGTGAAATGCTTACTGATGGTCCCTTCCCAACAATGCAGAGAGAAACAACAGGTGTAGACTCACAGTGAAATGCTTACTGATGGTCCCTTCCCAACAATGCAGAGAGAAACAACAGGTGTAGACTCACAGTGAAATGCTTACTGATGGGCCCTTCCCAACAATGCAGAGAGAAACAACAGGTGTAGACTCACAGTGAAATGCTTACTGATGGGCCCTTCCCAACAATGCAGAGAGAAACAACAGGTGTAGACTCACAGTGAAATGCTTACTGATGGGCCCTTCCCAACAATGCAGAGAGAAACAACAGGTGTAGACTCACAGTGAAATGCTTACTGATGGTCCCTTCCCAACAATGCAGAGAAACAACAGGTGTAGACTCACAGTGAAATGCTTACTGATGGTCCCTTCCCAACAACACAGAGAGAAACAACAGGTGTAGACTAACAGTGAAATGCTTACTGATGGTCCCTTCCCAACAACACAGAGAGAAACAACAGGTGTAGACTCACAGTGAAATGCTTACTGATGGTCCCTTCCCAACAACACAGAGAGAAACAACAGGTGTAGACTCACAGTGAAATGCTTAGTTACAGGCCCTTCACAACAACACAGAGAGAAACAACAGGTGTAGACTAACAGTGAAATGCTTACTGATGGTCCCTTCCCAACAATGCAGAGAAACAACAGGTGTAGACTAACAGTGAAATGCTTACTGATGGTCCCTTCCCAACAATGCAGAGAGAAACAACAGGTGTAGACTCACAGTGAAATGCTTACTGATGGTCCCTTCCCAACAACACAGAGAGAAACAACAGGTGTAGACTCACAGTGAAATGCTTAGTTACAGGCCCTTCACAACAACACAGAGAGAAACAACAGGTGTAGACTAACAGTGAAATGCTTACTGATGGTCCCTTCCCAACAATGCAGAGAAACAACAGGTGTAGACTCACAGTGAAATGCTTACTGACGGGCCTTTTTCCAACAATACAGAGAGAAACAACAATTATAATAATAGAAAAATAGAAAGATAATAATAATACGAGGAATAAATCCACAATGAGTAATAATAACTTAGCTATATACACGGGGTACCAGTACCGACTAGATGTGCAGAGATACGAGGTAATTGAGGTAGATATGTACATATAGGTAGGGATAAAATGACTAGGCATCAGGATAGATAATTAACTGTAACAGCAGTGTATGTGATATTTACATTTTATTCATTTAGCAGACGCTCTTATCTAGATGAGTTAAAAGAGTTTAACTAACTATTTAGCAGTATTATGGCTTGGGGGTAGAAGCTGTTCAGAGTCCTGTTGGTTCCAGATTTGGTGCATCGGTACAGCTTGCCGTGCAGTAGCAGAGAGAACAGTCTATGACTTGAGTATCTGGAGTCTTTAACACTTTTTAGGGCCTTCCTCTGACAATGCCTGGTATAGGGGTCCTGTAGTGCCTTGTGGTCAGATGCCAAGCAGTTGCCATACCAAGCGGTGATGCAGCCAGTCAAGATGCTCTCAGTGGTGCAGCTGTAGAACTTTTTGAGGAGCTGAGGGCCCATGCCAAATCTTTTCAGCCTCCTGAGAGGCATTGTCGTGTGCTCTTCACGATTGTGTTGGTGTGTGTGGACCATGATAATTCCACAGTGATGTGGACACCAAGGAACTTGAAGCTCTCGACCTGCTCCACTACAGCCCCATCAATGTGGATGGGGGTATGCTCGTACCTCTGTTTCCTGTAGTCCAGATCAGCTCCTTTGTCTTGCTGATGTTAAGGGAGAGGTTGTTCTCCTGGCACCATACTGCCAGGTCTCTAACCTCCTCCCTATAGGCTGTCTCATCGTTGAGGGAGAGGTTGTTGTCCTGGCACCATACTGCCAGGTCTCTAACCTCCTCCCTATAGGCTGTCTCATCGTTGAGGGAGAGGTTGTTGTCCTGGCACCATACTGCCAGGTCTCTAACCTCCTCCCTATAGGCTGTCTCATCGTTGAGGGAGAGGTTGTTCTCCTGGCACCATACTGCCAGGTCTCTAACCTCCTCCCTATAGGCTGTCTCATCGTTGAGGGAGAGGTTGTTCTCCTGGCACCATACTGCCAGGTCTCTAACCTCCTCCCTATAGGCTGTCTCATCGTTGTCGGTGGTATCCAATGATGGTATTGGAGCCATGCTTGGTCACGAAGTCGTGGGTGAACAGGGAGTATAGGAGGGGACTAAGCTCGCACCCCTGAGTGGCCCCGGTGTTGTGGGTCAGCGTGGCGGATGTGTTGTTGCCTACCTTGTTTAATCCCTGGGTCCTTAGCTTAGTGATGAGCTTGGAGTCAATGAACAGCATTCTCATGTACAGCAGGTGCTCCTTTTGTCCAGGTGGGAAAGGGCACTGTGGATTGCAGTAGATGTTGCGTCATCTGTGGATATGTGGCGGTATGTGAATTGGAGTGGATCCAGGCTGTCTGGGATGAAGGTGTTGATGTGAGCCATGACAAGCCATTCAAAGCATTTCATGGCTACAGATGTGACTGCTACGGGCTGATAGTCATTTCGTCAGATTACCTTGGCGTTCTTGGGCACAGGGACTATGGTGTTTAAAAAAAAATTAACTAGGCAAGTCAGTTAAGAACAAATTCTTATTTACAATGACGGCCTACACCGGCCAAAACCGAACAACGCTGGGCCAATTGTGCGCCGCCCTATGGGACTCCCAATCACGGCCAGTTGTGATACAGCCTGGATTCGAACCAGGGTGTCTGTAGTGACGCCTCAAGCACTGAGATACAGTGCCTTAGACCTCTGCGCCACTCGGGAGACCTTGAAACATGTAGCATTACAGACTGGGTCAGAGAGAGGTTGAAAATGTCAGTGAAGACACTTGCCAGCTGGTCAGCGCATGCTCTGAGTACATGTCCTAGTAATCCATCTAGCTCTCCGGCCTTGTGAATGTTGACCTGTTTAAGGGTCTTACTACATCGACTCTGGAGAGCGTGATCACACTGTCGTCTGGAACAGTTGGTGCGCTCATGCATGTTTCAGTGTTGCTAGCATCGAAGCCAGCATAGAAGGTATTTAGCTCGTCTGGTAGGATCGCATCACTGGACAGCTCGCGGCTGGGTTTCCCTTTGTAATCCGTGCTAGTTATCAAGCCCTTCCACATCTGACGAGCAACAGAGCCGGTGTAGTAGGATTCGATCTTGGTCCTGTATTGATGCTTTGCCTGTTTGATGGTTCGTCGGAGGGCGTAGCGGGATTTCTTATAAGCGTCCAGATTAGTATCCCGCTCCTTTAAAGCGGCAGCTCTAGCCTTTAGCTCAGTGCAGATATTTCCTGTAATCCATGGCTTCTGATTGGAATGTGGGGATGATGTCGTCTATGCCCTTATTAATGAAGCCGGTGACTGATGTGGTTAGCTCCTCAATGCCATCGGATGAATCCCGGAACATATTCCAGTCTATGCTAGTGAAACAGACCTGTAGTTTAGCATGTGTGTGTGTGTGTGTGTGTTAGTGCAGTAGCCTATCCACCATCAGTGGATCAATGATAGATGCTCCATTATGTTTACCAAAGGGATATCCCTCTGCCTGTCTGTGTCCACCTTTCACTCTCTCTGTTTGTTTCTGTCTATCTTTGCACCATCAGCCAGTCTGTACAGTATATTGAGGTGGGTGTTATTGAGGCAGACACTGTGAAATGTGCTTGGGACCCTGAGGAGTGAACCCATGGGGTTAAACCTGGTTCTTGCTGTGTTGGAGCAGTCCAGTTGTCAATATGAGGGATGGACAAATACCTTGGGAATTTGCATTCTATCACATTTAAAAAAAAAAGTACATCACTTGGGGAAAAACAAATTGAATAGTGATACTGTGAATATCACCTCTCAGTGAGACTGTCATGCTGTGTGACTGCAGATGTAGCACTTCCCTCTATATCCCTCTGAGAACCACTCCTCTGACAGCCCTGCAGCCAGCACTTTCCCTCTATATCCCTCTGAGAACCACCCCTCTGACAGCCCTGCAGCCAGCACTTCCCCTCTATATCCCTCTGAGAACCACCCCTCTGACAGCCCTGCAGCCAGCACTTTCCCTCTATATCCCTCTGAGAACCACCCCTCTGACAGCCCTGCAGCCAGCACTTCCCCTCTATATGCCTCTGAGAACCACTCCTCTGACAGCCCTGCAGCCAGCACTTCCCCTCTATATGCCTCTGAGAACCACTCCTCTGACAGCCCTGCAGCCAGCACTTCCCCTCTATATGCCTCTGAGAACCACTCCTCTGACAGCCCTGCAGCCAGCACTTTCCCTCTATATCCCTCTGAGAACCACTCCTCTGACAGCCCTGCAGCCAGCACTTCCCTCTATATCCCTCTGAGAACCACTCCTCTGACAGCCCTGCAGCCAGCACTTCCCCTCTATATCCCTCTGAGAACCACTCCTCTGACAGCCCTGCAGCCAGCACTTCCCCTCTATATCCCTCTGAGAACCACTCCTCTGACAGCCCTGCAGCCAGCACTTCCCTCTGAGAACCACCCCTCTGACAGCCCTGCAGCCAGCACTTTCCCTCTATATCCCTCTGAGAACCACCCCTCTGACAGCCCTGCAGCCAGCACTTCCCCTCTATATCCCTCTGAGAACCACTCCTCTGACAGCCCTGCAGCCAGCACTTCTTCACTCTATATCCCTCTGAGAACCACTTCCCTGACAGCCCTGCAGCCAGCACTTCCCCTCTATATCCCTCTGAGAACCACTCCTCTGACAGCCCTGCAGCCAGCACTTCCCCTCTATATCCCTCTGAGAACCACTTCCCTGCAGCCAGCACTTCCCTCTATATCCCTCTGAGAACCACTCCTCTGACAGCCCTGCAGCCAGCACTTTCCCTCTATATCCCTCTGAGAACCACCCCTCTGACTGTCATGTTTTGTCATTGATTATCATGTCTTGTCCCTGTGCTTCCCTTCTATTCGTTTCCCTCTGCTGGTCTTATTAGGTTCTTTCCCTTTTTCTATCCCTCTCTCTCCCCCTCCCTCTCTCCCTCTCTCGCTCTCTCTCTCTCTATCGTTCCGTTCCTGCTCCCAGCTGTTCCTCATTCTCCTAACTACCTCATTTACTCTTTCACACCTGTCCCCTATTTTGCCCTCTGATTAGAGGCCCTATTTCTCCCTCTGTTTTCCGCTTCTGTCCTTGTCGGATCCTTATTTGATGTTTGCTGTTCTGTGTCCTTGTTCCGCCCTGTCGTGTTTTTGCCTTCTTCAGATGCTGCGTGTGAGCAGGTGTCTATGTCAGCTACGGCCTGTGCCTTCCCGAAGCGACCTGCAGTCTGTGGTCGCGTCTCCAGTCATTCCTCTCTACTGACGAGAGGATTTCAGTTTTCCTGTTTTGGATTTACCTAAGATAATATCCAGGAGTATCGTTTTTTGTTTAAGACTGGAATAAAGACTCTGTTTCTATTAAGTCGCTTTTGGGTCCTCATTCACCAGCATAACAGAAGGATCCGACCAAGAATGGACCCAGCGACTACGGATTCTCGCAACACTGCCGTCGAGTTCCAGGGAGCAATGCTCGGCAGACACGAGCAGGAATTGTCTGCTGCTCGTCATGCCGTTGAGACCCTGGCCGCTCAGGTCTCCGACCTTTCAGGACAGTTTCAGAGTCTTCGTCTCGTGCCACCAGCTACTTCCTGGTCTTCCGAGTCTCCGGAACCTAGGGTTAATAACCCACTATGTTACTCTGGGCAGCCCACTGAGTGTCGCTCCTTTCTCACCCAGTGTGATATTGTGTTCTCTCTCCAGCCCAACACATACTCAAGAGAGAGAGCTCGGATCGCTTACGTCATATCACTCCTTACTGGTCGGGCTCGGGAGTGGGGCACAGCTATCTGGGAGGCAAGGGCTGAGTGTTCTAACGATTATCAGAACTTTAAAGAGGAGATGATACGGGTTTTTGATCGTTCAGTTTTTGGGAAGGAGGCTTCCAGGGCCCTGGCTTTCCTATGTCAAGGTGATCGATCCATAACGGATTACTCTATAGAGTTTCGCACTCTTGCTGCCTCCAGTGACTGGAACGAGCCGGCGTTGCTCGCTCGTTTTCTGGAGGGACTCCACGCTGAGGTTAAGGATGAGATTCTCTCCCGGGAGGTTCCTTCCAGCGTGGACTCTTTGATTGCACTCGCCATCCGCATAGAACGACGGGTAGATCTTCGTCACCGAACTCGTGGAAGAGAGCTCGCGTTTACGGTGTTCCCCCTCTCCGCATCTCAACCATCTCCTCCCACCGGCTCAGAGACTGAGCCCATGCAGCTGGGAGGTATTCGCATCTCGACTAAGGAGAGGGAACGGAGAATCACCAACCGCCTTTGCCTCTATTGCGGTTCTGCTGGACATTTTGTCATGTCATGTCCAGTAAAAGCCAGAGCTCATCAGTAAGCGGAGGGCTACTGGTGAGCGCTACTACTCAGGTCTCTCCATCAAGATCCTGTACTACCTTGTCGGTCCATCTACGCTGGACCGGTTCGGCTGCTTCCTGCAGTGCCTTGATAGACTCTGGGGCTGAGGGTTGTTTTATGGACGAAGCATGGGCTCGGAAACATGACATTCCTCTCAGACAGTTAGGGAAGCCCACGCCCATGTTCGCCTTAGATGGTAGTCTTCTCCCCAGTATCAGATGTGAGACACTACCTTTAACCCTCACAGTATCTGGTAACCACAGTGAGACCATTTCCTTTTTGATTTTTCGTTCACCTTTTACACCTGTTGTTTTGGGTCATCCCTGGCTAGTATGTCATAATCCTTCTATTAATTGGTCTAGTAATTCTATCCTATCCTGGAACGTTTCTTGTCATGTGAAGTGTTTAATGTCTGCTATCCCTCCTGTTTCTTCTGTCCCCTCTTCTCAGGAGGAACCTGGTGATTTGACAGGAGTGCCGGAGGAATATCATGATCTGCGCACGGTCTTCAGTCGGTCCAGAGCCAACTCTCTTCCTCCTCACCGGTCGTATGATTGTTGTATTGATCTCCTTCCGGGGACCACTCCCCCTCGGGGTAGACTATACTCTCTGTCGGCTCCCGAACGTAAGGCTCTCGAGGATTATCTGTCTGTTTCTCACGACGCCGGTACCGTGGTGCCTTCTTCCTCTCCCGCCGGAGCGGGGGTTTTTTTTGTTAAGAAGAAGGACGGTACTCTGCGCCCCTGCGTGGATTATCGAGGGCTGAATGACATAACGGTTAAGAATCGTTATCCGCTTCCCCTTATGTCGTCAGCCTTCGAGATTCTGCAGGGAGCCAGGTTCTTTACTAAGTTGGACCTTCGTAACGCTTACCATCTCGTGCGCATCAGAGAGGGGGACGAGTGGAAGACGGCGTTTAACACTCCGTTAGGGCATTTTGAATACCGGGTTCTGCCGTTCGGTCTCGCTAATGCTCCAGCTGTCTTTCAGGCATTAGTTAATGATGTACTGAGAGACATGCTGAACATCTTTGTTTTCGTTTACCTTGACGATATCCTGATTTTTTCACCGTCACTCGAGATTCATGTTCAGCACGTTCGACGTGTACTCCAGCGCCTTTTAGAGAATTGTCTCTACGTGAAGGCTGAGAAGTGCGCCTTTCATGTCTCCTCTGTCACATTTCTCGGTTCTGTTATTTCCGCTGAAGGCATTCAGATGGATCCCGCTAAGGTCCAGGCTGTCAGCGATTGGCCCGTTCCTAAGTCACGTGTCGAGTTGCAGCGCTTTCTCGGTTTCGCTAATTTCTATCGGCGTTTCATTCGTAATTTCGGTCAAGTGGCTGCCCCTCTCACAGCTCTGACTTCTGTCAAGACGTGCTTTAAGTGGTCCGGTTCCGCCCAGGGAGCTTTTGATCTCCTCAAGAAGCGTTTTACATCCGCTCCTATCCTTGTTACTCCTGACGTCACTAAACAATTCATTGTCGAGGTTGACGCTTCAGAGGTGGGCGTGGGAGCCATTCTGTCCCAGCGCTTCCATTCTGACGATAAGGTCCATCCTTGCGCTTATTTTTCTCATCGCCTGTCGCCATCGGAACGCAACTATGATGTGGGTAACCGCGAACTGCTCGCCATCCGCTTAGCCATAGGCGAATGGCGACAGTGGTTGGAGGGGGCGACCGTCCCTTTTGTCGTTTGGACTGACCATAAGAACCTTGAGTACATCCGTTCTGCCAAACGACTTAATGCACGTCAAGCTCGTTGGGCGTTGTTTTTCGCTCGTTTCGAGTTCGTGATTTCTTATCGTCCGGGAAATAAGAACACCAAGCCTGATGCCTTATCCCGTCTCTTTAGTTCTTCTGTGGCTTCTACCGACCCCGAGGGGATTCTCCCTGAAGGGCGTGTTGTCGGGTTGACTGTCTGGGGAATTGAGAGACAGGTAAAGCAAGCACTCACTCACACTGCGTCGCCGCGCGCTTGTCCTAGTAACCTTCTGTTCGTTCCTGTCTCTACTCGTCTGGCTGTTCTTCAGTGGGCTCACTCTGCCAAGTTAGCTGGCCACCCCGGCGTTCGGGGTACGCTTGCTTCTATTCGCCAGCGGTTTTGGTGGCCTACTCAGGAGCGTGACACGCGCCGTTTCGTGGCTGCTTGTTCGGACTGCGCGCAGACTAAGTCAGGTAACTCTCCTCCTGCCGGTCGTCTCAGACCGCTTCCCATTCCTTCTCGACCATGGTCTCACATCGCCTTAGACTTTATTACCGGTCTGCCTTCGTCTGCGGGGAAGACTGTGATTCTTACGGTTGTCGATAGGTTCTCTAAGGCGGCACATTTCATTCCCCTCGCTAAGCTTCCTTCCGCTAAGGAGACGGCACAAATCATCATTGAGAATGTGTTCAGAATTCATGGCCTCCCGTTAGACGCCGTTTCAGACAGATGCCCGCAATTCACGTCACAGTTTTGGAGGGAGTTCTGTCGTTTGATTGGTGCTTCCGTCAGTCTCTCTTCCGGGTTTCATCCCCAGTCTAACGGTCAAGCAGAAAGGGCCAATCAGTCGATTGGTCGCATATTACGCAGCCTTTCTTTTCGAAACCCTGCGTCTTGGGCAGAACAGCTTCCCTGGGCAGAATACGCTCACAACTCGCTTCCTTCGTCTGCTACCGGGCTATCTCCGTTTCAGAGTAGTCTTGGGTACCAGCCTCCTCTGTTCTCGTCCCAGCTCGCCGAGTCCAGCGTTCCCTCCGCTCAGGCTTTTGTCCAACGTTGTGAGCGCACCTGGAGGAGGGTCAGGTCTGCACTTTGCCGTTACAGGGCGCAGACTGTGAGAGCCGCCAATAAACGTAGGATTAAGAGTCCTAGGTATTGTCGCGGTCAGAGAGTGTGGCTTTCCACTCGTAACCTTCCCCTTACGACAGCTTCTCGCAAGTTGACTCCGCGGTTCATTGGTCCGTTCCGTGTCTCTCAGGTCGTCAATCCTGTCGCTGTGCGACTGCTTCTTCCGCGACATCTTCGTCGCGTCCACCCTGTCTTCCATGTCTCCTGTGTCAAGCCTTTTCTTCGCGCCCCCGTTCGTCTTCCCTCCCCCCCCCCCGTCCTTGTCGAGGGCGCACCTATTTACAAGGTACGAAAGATCATGGACATGCGTTCTCGGGGACGTGGTCACCAGTACTTAGTGGATTGGGAGGGTTACGGTCCTGAGGAGAGGAGTTGGGTTCCATCTCGGGACGTGCTGGACCGTTCGTTGATTGATGATTTCCTCCGTTGCCGCCAGGGTTCCTCCTCGAGTGCGCCAGGAGGCGCTTGGTGAGTGGGGGGGTACTGTCATGTTTTGTCATTGATTATCATGTCTTGTCCCTGTGCTTCCCTTCTATTCGTTTCCCTCTGCTGGTCTTATTAGGTTCTTTCCCTTTTTCTATCCCTCTCTCTCCCCCTCCCTCTCTCCCTCTCTCGCTCTCTCTCTCTCTATCGTTCCGTTCCTGCTCCCAGCTGTTCCTCATTCTCCTAACTACCTCATTTACTCTTTCACACCTGTCCCCTATTTTGCCCTCTGATTAGAGGCCCTATTTCTCCCTCTGTTTTCCGCTTCTGTCCTTGTCGGATCCTTATTTGATGTTTGCTGTTCTGTGTCCTTGTTCCGCCCTGTCGTGTTTTTGCCTTCTTCAGATGCTGCGTGTGAGCAGGTGTCTATGTCAGCTACGGCCTGTGCCTTCCCGAAGCGACCTGCAGTCTGTGGTCGCGTCTCCAGTCGTTCCTCTCTACTGACGAGAGGATTTCAGTTTTCCTGTTTTGGATTTACCTAAGATAATATCCAGGAGTATCGTTTTTTGTTTAAGACTGGAATAAAGACTCTGTTTCTATTAAGTCGCTTTTGGGTCCTCATTCACCAGCATAACACTGACAGCCCTGCAGCCAGCACTTCCCCTCTATATCCCTCTGAGAACCACTCCTCTGACAGCCCTGCAGCCAGCACTTTCCCTCTATATCCCTCTGAGAACCACCCCTCTGACAGCCCTGCAGCCAGCACTTCCCCTCTATATCCCTCTGAGAACCACCCATCTGACAGCCCTGCAGCCAGCACTTCCCCTCTATATCCCTCTGAGAACCACTCCTCTGACAGCCCTGCAGCCAGCACTTCCCCTCTATATCCCTCTGAGAACCACTCCTCTGACAGCCCTGCAGCCAGCACTTCCCTCTATATCCCTCTGAGAACCACTCCTCTGACAGCCCTGCAGCCAGCACTTCCGCTCTATATCCCTCTGAGAACCACCCCTCTGACAGCCCTGCAGCCAGCACTTCCCCTCTATATCCCTCTGAGAACCACTCCTCTGACAGCCCTGCAGCCAGCACTTCCCCTCTATATCCCTCTGAGAACCACTCCTCTGACAGCCCTGCAGCCAGCACTTTCCCTCTATATCCCTCTGAGAACCACTCCTCTGACAGCCCTGCAGCCAGCACTTCCCCTCTATATCCCTCTGAGAACCACTCCTCTGACAGCCCTGCAGCCAGCACTTTCCCTCTATATCCCTCTGAGAACCACTCCTCTGACAGCCCTGCAGCCAGCACTTTCCCTCTATATCCCTCTGAGAACCACCCCTCTGACAACCCTGCAGCCAGCACTTTTAGTCTGCATGAAAACTTCACCACCATCCACACCTCTGTGTGTGTGTTTAAGACTTTTATATAAACCCCACTGTGTCTCTCTCCTCTTCCGTCTGGAGTCTGACTACATTAGAATATTTTTGAGAAGTCTTTGAATCTCATCTTTTTATTGCCCACTGTGATTCATTTATTAGACATTAGAAGGAGAGAAAGTGAGATCAAAGAAGTCTTCATAAAAACGATGTGTATGGAGTTCAAGACACAGGATAGATATCCCATTAATACATGAACTAGAGTTCTGAAAAGTCATTTAGGTATTTCGGTTTTCTGTCTGAATGTGTGTGTCTGTCTGACTGCCTGTATGTCTCTTTAAATGTGTGTATCAATCAATCAAATGTATTTATAAAGGCCTTCTTACATCAGCTGATGTCACAAAGTGCTGTACAGAAACCCAGCCTAAAACCCCACACAGCAAGCAAAGCAGGTGTAGAAGCACGGTGGCTAGGAAAAACCCCCTAGAAAGGTCAGAACCTAGAGAGGAACCAGGCTGTGAGGGGTGGCCAGTCCTCTTCTGGCTGTGCCGGGTGGAGATTATAACAGAACATGACCAAGATGTTCAAGTGTTCATAGATGACCAGCAGGGTCAAATAATAATAATTACAGTGGTTGTAGAGGGTGCATTAGGTCAGCACCTCAGGAGTAAATGTCAGTTGGCTTTTCATAGCCGATCATTCAGAGTATCTCTACCGCTCCTGCTGTCTCTAGAGAGTTGAAAACAGCAGGTCTGGGACAGGTAGCACGTCCGGTGAACAGGTCAGGGTTCCATAGCCGCAGGCAGTACAGTTGAAACTGGAGCAGCAGCACGACCAGGTGGACTGGGGACAGCAAGTAGTCATCAGGCCAGGTAGTCCTGAGGCATGGTCCTAGGGCTCATGTCCTCTGAGATAAAGAAAGAAAGAAAGAAAGAAAGAAAGAAAGAAAGAAAGAAAGAGAGAGAGAGAGAGAAAAAGAGAGAGAGAATTAGAGAGAGCATACTTAAATTCACACAGGACACCGGATAAGACAAGAGAAATACTCCAGATATAACAGACTGACCCTAGCCCCCCCGACACATTGCAGCATAAATACTGGAGGCTGAGACAGGCGGGGAGACACCATGCCCCCGTCTGACAATACCCTTGGACAGGGCCAAACAGGAAAGATATAATCCCACCCACTGCCAAAGCACAGCCCCCACACCACTAGAGGGATATCTTCAACCACCAACTTACCATCCTGAGACAAGGCTGAGTATAGCCCACGAAGATCTCCCCACTGCACACACCCAAGGGGGGGCACCAACCCAGACAGGAAGATCACGTCAGTGACTCAGCCCACTCAAGTGACGAACCCCTCCTAGGGACGGCATGAAAGAGCATCAGTAAGCCAGTGACTCAGCCCCTGTAATAGGGTTAGAGGCAGAGAATCCCAGTGGAGAGAGGGGAACCGGCAGGGCAGAGACAGCAAGGGCGGTTCGTTGCTCCAGTGCTTTTCCGTTCACCTTCACACTCCTGGGCCAGACTACCCTCAATCATAGGACCTACTGAAAAGATGAGTCTTCAATAAAGACTTAAAGGTCGAGACCGAGTCTGCGTCTCTCTGTCTCCAGCTGTTTGCTTAGAAATTCTAGGGACAGTTAGAAGGCCTGCGTCTTGTGACCGTAGCGTACGTGTTGGTATGTACGGCAGGACCAAATCAGAAAGATAGCTAGTAGCAAGCCCATTTAATGCTTTGTAGGTTAGCAGTAAAACCTTGAAATCAGCCCTTGCCTTAACAGGAAGCCAGTGTAGAGAGGCTAGCACTGGAGTAATATGATCAAATTTTTTGGTTCTAGTCAAGATTCTAGCAGTCGTGTTTAGCACTAACTGAAGTTTATTTAGTGCTTTATCCGGGTAGCCGGAAAGTAGAGCATTGCAGTAGTCTAACCTAGAAGTGACAAAAGCATGGATTACTTTTTCTGCATAATTTTTGGACAGAAAGTTTCTGATTTTTGCAATGTTACATAGATGGAAAAAGCTGTCGTTGAAACAGTCTTGATATGTTCGTCAAAAGAGAGATCAGGGTCCAGAGTAACGCCGAGGTCCTTCACAGTTTTATTTGAGACGACAGTACAACCATCAAGATCAATTGTCAGATTCAACAGAAGATCGAAATGTACAGATGTATGCCGTCTGCATAGCAGTGAAAGTTAACATTATGTTACCGAATGACATCACCTAGAGGTAAAATATATAGTGAAAACAATAGTGGTCCTAAAATGGAGCCTTGAGGAACACTGAAATTTACAGTTGATTTGAGGACAAACCATTCACAGAGACAAACTGAAATCTTCCCGACAGATAAGATCTAAACCAGGCCAGAACTTGTCCGTGTAGACCAATTTAGGTTTCCAATCTCTCCAAAAGAATGTGGTGATCGATGGTATCAAAAGCAGCACTAAGGTCTAGGAGCACGAGGATAGATGCAGAGCCTCGGTCTGACGCCATTAAAAGGTCATTTACCACCTTCACAAGTTTAGTATGTCTCTTTAAATGTGCATTTGTCTCTGTGTATACATAATATGCTGACCCTGTGTGTGTGCGTGCGTGCGTGCGTGCGTGTGTGCGTGCGTGCGTGCGTCATTAGATGGCCATTGAGACAGAAAGCTTGCATCCATCACTCACCTGTTTCCACTCATCTCTCTCCCCCCATCGTCCTCCCTACAGCCTGTCCAGGGATTTGACTATGCCAAGCAGCACCTGGGCCGGGTGCAGGGTGGGGAGGGAGAGACCCTCCCCGTGACCCAGGACACCCTGGTGCTGCCCCTGCCCATCCGGGAAGCCCACCTCTCCCTCTCCCTGGAGAAAGCCCTGCACCAGGACGGCACCGCCAACAAGAAGACCCTCAACTCGGACATACGCAAGAGGTACTAAAGTCACCTCACATGGCCATACAGAGGGTGTCATAGGAATATATCTACAGTTTAAACTACTTGTTTTGTGTTGAGCCAATCAGATGTGATGTTACTGAGCTGGATAAGCCTATTGTGCTCCTGCAGAGGAGAGAGGATGTGACTGGCTAGTAGCTGAGCTCCATTCACGTCAGACTATTGTTATTCAGTTAAATATAGAGAGGGGAGATATTTCAGGAATACATTTACTCTAGTATGCTTGTCTTGAAGAGCTTTCCTGAGATCCGTTGACCTCAGATTATTATCAGTTGAATCACAGCAATTTATTCAGGAATGGTATTTTTACCTCTGCTTTTGTCTACGTTAAAGGAATTTCCCTGATATCTTTCCATAAGACTATTATGAGTGAATTGGCCCTGTGGGTAAAATCCTTAATGCTGTTCTGGATGAGACAATGATGTTACCACGACGTTATCTCCTTACCTCCTTACCTAGTTTACTGTATGTCCTACTTTGATGTTGGCTAGACCTTCATAAAACCCTCACCATCCTAATGCACTACACAGATGCCTAAAGTCTTCTTCCCATGTTTTCTGTTATTGTACTGTGGATGTTGACAAGCATCTCTAGTTAAATGGATAGTCGAGGGTAGCCAGGGGGAATTCAGGGGCAGTTTGGAGGCTTTTAAATGACAAATTACAACGTGCTGACTTTAAGAGGCAGGGTTATAAGAGTTGTGGTGAAGCTCAGCTGTGGTCTGCCATGTATGATGTGATAGAATATAATAGATTAGAACTGAATAGAATGGACTGGACTAGAATAGATTAGAACTGAATGGAATGGACTGGATTAGAATAGAATAGATTAGAACTGAATGGAATGGAATAGATTAGATTAGAACTGAATGGAATGGAATGGAATAGAATAGATTAGAACCGAATAGAACTTAATTGAATAGAATAGATCAGAACTCAATAGAATGGAATGGAATAGAATAGAACTGAATGGAATGGAATAGATTAGAACTGAATAGAGTAGATCAGAACTGAATAGATTGGAATGGAATACAATATATTATAATTGAATACAATGGAATAGAATATATTAGAAGTGAATGGAATAGAATAGAATAGAACAGAATGGAATAGAATATAATGGAATAGAACACTTCTGTCCTCTGACATCATCATACTCCACCCCCATGCTGAGTAATAGTGAATCATTAGAGGGGTGTCTCTGTATGGGCAGGTGGAATCAACCAATCACCACATCTGACAGGGACAGGGGGGCCCTTAGGCAAATGCTAAATCATGCTAAATTGTTCTATGAGGGAGCAGAAAAGGACTTCATTTTTCACAATGCTGCAGAAGAACAAGGATGGAATGAGGATTGGTTCTGGTGAAGTTTAGAATATGAAACAGATAAAGGGATTGTTTTTGGAGCATCTTGTGACCCTGAACTCAAGGTTCTGATCCTTCTCACCGTCAACAAAGTGATTCCTGTTATCTTTGGCTTCTCATCCATGGTTGGGCTGGTGTGTTGTTGTGACTACCACTAGACCTATGTTTAGAGTTTCTTTAGCTGAGTCAAGACGAACAGCAGCTTGGTGACATCATCACAGCCTTATCCACTTTGGTGACATCATCACAGCATAGATGCGGTAAAGAGGTCAATCGAACTCGACCAAAACAATGGAATTCCCATGGAAACGCATGGGGAAAGGGATGTGGGGGAAAGATCCAGTATCTCACATTATGTTGAGGTAAAAATCAGAGTATAATGCTTCTATGGATGTCAACCCCAACACATGTTCATGTCATCGTCACCAATCAAACAATCAATTACAGTTAAAAATGACTTTGACTACCACCAACGATTAACCAGCTTATACGAACAGGAGTTAGCCTTTTGTGTTCTTCTAAAACTGAAAATAAACAACTTCTACATCGTATGCAGCAAAAACAGCCAAATATATCCAAATCGGACTTAAGTAACCACATTGTGGCCTGTTACAACATATAAATCATGAAAGATGTGCCTCCCGAGTGGTGCAGTGGTCTAAGGCTCTGCATCACAGTGCTAGCTGTGTTACTAGAGATTCTGGGTTTGAGTCCAGGCTCTGTCTCAGTGGTCTAAGGCCCTGCATCACAGTGCTAGCTGTGCCACTAGAGATTCTGAGTTCGAGTCCAGGCTCTGTCTCAGTGGTCTAAGGCCCTGCATCACAGTGCTAGCTGTGCCACTAGAGATTCTGGGTTTGAGTCCAGGCTCTGTCTCAGTGGTCTGAGGCTCTGCATCACAGTGCTAGCTGTGTTACTAGAGATTCTGGGTTTGAGTCCAGGCTCTGTCTCAGTGGTCTAAGGCTCTGCATCACAGTGCTAGCTGTGCCACTAGAGATTCTGAGTTCGAGTCCAGGCTCTGTCTCAGTGGTCTAAGGCCCTGCATCACAGTGCTAGCTGTGCCACTAGAGATTCTGGGTTCGAGTCCAGGCTCTGTCGAAGCCGGCCGCGACCGGGAGACCCATGGGGCGGCGCACAATTAGCCCAGCGTCGTCTGGGTTAGGGGAGGGTTTGGCCGGCAGGGATGTCCTTGTCCCATCACGCACTAGCAACTCCTGTGGAGGGCCCGTGCACGCTGACACGGTCGCCAGGTATACGCTGTTTCCTGCGACACATTGGTGCGGCTGGCTTCCGGGTGAAGTGGGCATTGTGTCAAGAAGCAGTGCGGCCTGGTTGGGTTGTGTTTTGGAGGATGCACGGCTCTCGACATTCGCCTCTCCCGAGTCTGTACGGGAGTTGCAGCCATGAGACAAGACCCAATTGGGGATAAACATTTTTTTTTTAAATATCATGAAAGATTTGACGAATATCGTATCTTGTTAGATCAGATTTGTTGAAAGTGCGCCAATCTGGTCAATGGAACACTCTGCATCAATCGACCCCTTAACTGCATCTATTATCCACTTTGGTGACATCATCACAGCCTTATCCACTGGTGACATCATCATAGCCTTCTCCACTGGTGACATCTTCATAGCCTTAACCACTTGGTGACATCATCATAGCCTTATCCACTTGGTGACAACACAGCCTTATCTCATTGGTGACATCATCACAGCCTTATCCACTGGTGACATCTTCATAGCCTTATCCACTTGGTGACAACACAGCCTTATCTCCTTGGTGACATCATCACAGCCTTAACCACTTGGTGACATCATCATAGCCTTATCCACTGGTGACATCTTCATAGCCTTATCCACTTGGTGACAACACAGCCTTATCTCCTTGGTGACATCATCACAGCCTTAACCACTTGGTGACATCATCATAGCCTTATCCATTGGTGACATCTTCATAGCCTTATCCACTTGGTGACAACACAGCCTTATCTCCTTGGTGACATCATCACAGCCTTAACCACTTGGTGACATCATCATAGCCTTATCCACTTGGTGACAACACAGCCTTATCTCCTTGGTGACATCATCACAGCCTTAACCACTTGGTGACATCATCACAACCGTTTCCACTCGTGACTTGCATTCCCCAGCACATTCATAGCACACTGTCTGTGTAAAACTACTGCCTCACTGCTGATTCATATACAGAGGCAATATACTGAGACAGACGGAATAAGGAAGACTGAAGAGACACTTGAGTAGAGTGTTTGCTGCACAGGCTTCCCCAGATGATCTTGAGCTACTTTTATGTTATTGAGTAAAACAATAACAGGTGGTGTTCATTATATTTCTGGGACCAGGATGCAATTTGCATGGACCAATGGAGTGCAACACATCACTTTCCCAAAACAGCACAAATAAAAAGCACCCAATGGTAGAATACTGAGAGAGCCCTCCCCTACCAGTCAAATCTATCAACATGTAAATTAAAGTTAGAAACCCACCACCCACCACACTACCACCACCCCTACCCCCCACACCACCACCATCACCACCACCCCCCACACCATCACCACCCCTCCCCCCACACTACCACCACCACCCCCACACCATCACCACCACCCCCCCCACACTACCACCACCACCCCCCACACTACCACCATCACCACCACCCCCCACACCATCACCACCACCCCCACCACACTACCACCACCACCCCCCACACTACCACCATCACCCCCCCCCCCCCCCACACTACCACCATCACCACCACCACCCACACCATCACCACCACCCCCCCACACTACCACCACCACCCCCCACACTACCACCATCACCACCCCCCCCCCCCCACACTACCACCATCACCACCACCCCCCCCACACTACCACCACCACCACCCCCCACACTACCACCATCACCACCACCCCCCCCACACTACCACTCTATTATGACTGTTACAGGACAGCACTGTCTGTCTCTATTATGACTGTTACAGGACAGCACTGCCTGTCTCTATTATGACTGTTACAGGACAGCACTGCCTGTCTCTATTATGACTGTTACAGGACAGCACTGTCTGTCTCTATTATGACTGTTACAGGACAGCACTGCCTGTCTCTATTATGACTGTTACAGGACAGCACTGTCTGTCTCTATTATGACTGTTACAGGACAGCACTGCCTGTCTCTATTATGACTGTTACAGGACAGCACTGCCTGTCTCTATTATGACTGTTACAGGACAGCACTGTCTGTCTCTATTATGACTGTTACAGGACAGCACTGCCTGTCTCTATTATGATTATTACAGGACAGCACTGTCTGTCTCTGATTATTACCATACTATTACAGGATACATTTTGGACAGGGGTCAGTGTTGGATACTAAGGCGTCAACAGTCAGTGCTTGAAATACCCCTCTGAATGGCAGTGCTTTTAAACATCCTTAAATACCCCCTCTGAATGGCAGTGCTTTTAAACAGGCTTTAATACCCCTCTGAATGGCAGTGCTTTTAAACAGGCTCTAATACCCCTCTGTATGACAGTGCTTTTAAACAGGCTCTAATACCCCTCTGTATGGCAGTGCTTTTAAACAGGCTTTAATACCCCCTCTGAATGGCAGTGCTTTTAAACAGGCTTTAATACCCCTCTGTATGGCAGTGCTTTTAAACAGGCTTTAATACCCCTCTGTATGTCAGTGCTTTTAAACAGGCTTTAATACCCCTCTGTATGGCAGTGCATTTAAACAGGCTTTAATACCCCTCTGAATGGCAGTGCTTTTAAACAGGCTTTAATACCCCCTCTGAATGGCAGTGCTTTTAAACAGGCTTTAATACCCCCTCTGTATGGCAGTGCTTTTAAACAGGCTCTAATACCCCCTCTGTATGGCAGTGCTTTTAAACATGGATGGGGAGGGGAGAGGAGGGATGGGGAGGGGAGAGGAGAGGAAGGGAGGGTTGGGTTGGGGAGGGAAGGGGGGGTGGGATGGGGAGAGAAGGGAGGGGTGGGATGAGAAGGGGTGGGATGGGGAGGGGTGGGATGGGGCGAGGAGGGGATGGGAGTAATGGGAGGGATGGGATAACTGTTCCCCAAGCCAAACAATCGCAGAATTCACAGCCGCTCCTGTTGCTATGGTTACCTGCAGCAGGTTGCCGAGCGAGGACGGTTCCGTCATCAGCAACGAATCAGAGAAGCTCAACTCTGGTCGGGGCTCGGCGGCTCAGAAAGTCACAGCACAGCAGAAATTGACAAAGGAGGAGACACGCAAGAAGAACGGTGAGACCAGTACACACACACACACACACACACACACACACACACACACACACACACACACACACACACACACACACACACACACACACACACACACACACACACACACACACACATGCACGTGCATGCAGACCCCCCTGTCTGCATACATACTCTCCTTGTCTGCATACCTACTCTCCTTGTCTGCATACATACTCTCCTGTCTGCATACATACTCTCCTGTCTGCATACATACTCTCCTGTCTGCATACACACTCTCCTGTCTGCATGCACACTCGCCTGTCTGCATGCACACTCGCCTGTCTGCATGCACACTCTCCTGTCTGCATGCACACACTCCTGTCTGCATGCACACACTCCTGTCTGCATGCACACTCTCCTGTCTGCATGCACACTCTCCTGTCTGCATACACACTGACAGAAGTGTAATATTAGACCATGTTAGCCGTACTTTACATCACAGATTCACCTGTACCCTCTCTCTCGCTCGCTCTCTCCACTCTCTTCATTCTCTCTCTCACACACTCCCTCTCTTTTTAAAGCAGTAAAGGTATCCACTCAGCAGTAACAAGAGAGATGGACCTGATGAATATGTATGAGATGCTCTGCTGACATGATACAGTCTGTCAGAGTGGCTCAGTGACACACACACACACACACACACACACACACACACACACACACACACACACACACACACACACACACACACACACACACACACACACACACACACACACACACACACACACACACACACACACACACACACACACACACAGTGAGACGGACAGATACATATAAAATCCCAGAGTGCAGAGGTCATGCTCCAAGCGTCTCTGGTTCCTCTCTCACCTGACGTGTCTCACCCTACTGCAGTTTGACTGCTCTGCCACAGAATATATTTTGTTTATGGCTCAAAGGAAAGAAAAGGTCTGATATGTTGATTGCCTATCCATTAGTCCACTGTGGCTGATGCTTTTCAGAATATATTTTGGCTTCATTTATGTTACAGAATAGTTTAATCAGTTATCTACAGTAGTCTTGGAAGGTCATGTTAATCGGATTAAAATACAGCCACGTATGAATTGGCCTGGGCTTTCTAGATTAGTATTATCTTAATGGAATGATCTGAATAATTTAGCAGCTAAGTTAAAAGCTGGAATTGAATCGACTTCTCCTGATGTTGGATAAGGAGAGAAAGCCCAGAGTCAGTCAGTCTTCATCTATCACAGAGACGTGATTCCTGTTCCTCTCCGTCTCAGTGGTAGACTGCTTCTGTCTGCAAGTTGGTCTGTGACAAAGTGCTGTTTGATGGAACGTCACAATGTAACTCGTAGCCAGACAAGGGGACTGCTTTCCTTGGAGGTGTGTGCGTGTGCGTGCGCGTGTGTGTGTGTGTGTGAGAGAGAGGGAAAGTGTGTGCGTGTGCGTGTGTGTGTGTGTGTGTGTGTGTGTGTGCGTGCGTGTGTGTGTGAGAGAGAGGGAAAGTGTGTGCGCATGTGTGTGTGTGCGTGCGTGTGCGTGTGTGTGTGTGTGAGAGAGAGAGGGAAAGTGTGTGTGTGTGTGCTTATGGCCCATTAGGCGAGAGTCCAGAGACTTGTTCTTTGTGGTGAGTGTGTATTAACTCCTTGTTCTTTGTGGTGAGTGTGTATTAACTCCTTGTTCTTTGTGGTGAGTGTGTATTAACTCCTTGTTCTTTGTGGTGAGTGTGTATTAACTCCTTGTTCTTTGTTCAGATCCCTACTACACCTCGTTTGGTTCCCTGCAGCTTATTTCCATAAAGCCCATGACTGCTCCGCCCACCTATTCACGCCCCGCCTCCTCTGACCGCAGCCAAGACTCAGCCATCCTCAATGGAAATGGAGAGGTGAGACACACACACGCACACACACGCACGCACACACACGTACACACACACACTTTTTACATGTCTGTGCTTTTTCTCCCTCCCTCCCTCCCTCCCTCCCTCCCTCCCTCCCTCCCTCCCTCCCTCCCTCCCTGCCTCCCTGCCTGCCTGCCTGCCTGCCTGCCTGCCTGCCTCCCTGCCTGCCTGCCTGCCTGCCTGCCTGCCTGCCTGCCTGCCTGCCTGCCTGCCTGCCTGCCTGCCTGCCTGCCTGCCTCCCTCCTCCAGGTGAACCTAGCTCTGAAGCAGAAGTCCGACATAGAGCACTACAGGAACAAGCTGAGGCTGAAGGCTAAGAGGAAAGGCTACTATGACTTCCCCTCAGCGGACGGCAGCGGGTGTGGTAGCAGGGCGCTGGCACAGAGGCAGAGACACGGACATGAGAGGGCACCTGGAGAGCATGGCCCACCACTGGAGCCTGATGAAGACCGGGCATCCACCTACGTCAAGTCCAGCAGGAGGTGAGATGGGGGAGGGTGTGAGGGGAAAGAGGAGGGGATGGGGATATATGTTGAGTTGTAGGTGGGTAGTTTGATAGTCCCTCCTCCAAAGCTTTTCAAGGACATTGATTGGCACACTCTCTGTCTGTCACGCAGCGTCATTGGCCAGTTGTCTGTCTGCAGTTCCATGCCCTCATCTAACCCTCCCTCTCTATAAATGCTCCCTCAGCACGGCAGTCTGTCTGTCTAATTGTTTCATTATCATCTTTGTGTGATCCAGAGGAGGGCCTCATCAGGCCTCTTTAATCAGACTAATCCCCTCCTGTCTCTGGGATGGTGCTGGGCTCTGGCCCCTGGTCCTCTGGTTCTCTGCTCCTCCAGTCTGGAGATAAGAGGATTTGATGTACTTGTCTCAGAGCAGAGGAGCCCATAAGGGGCTCTCCATTGGGCCGGCTCTGCCCTGCTCTGTCGTGCCATCAATTGCTACTGATGTAGACAGAGAGAGAAATAGCTTTGGTTTGTTATGGATGCCGATGAGGGAAAAACACATACACTTACATAATGCACAGTCACGAACACACACACACACACACACACACACACACACACACACACACACACACACACACACACACACACACACACACACACACACACACACACACACACACACACACACACACACACACACACACACACACACACACACACACACACACACACACACACACACACAGGAAGAGAAAGGAAAGGCAGATGTTTGCGTTGGTGTTGTTTAGGTGATGGTTTTGTGGTTTTCATCGCTCTGTTTCTCTGGAGAACCAGACTTCATATTCGCTGCTTGTTGCCCTCCTCCTGTGTCCTCTCTCCTGTCTCCTCTCTCCTGTGTCCTGTCTCCTGTCTCCTCCTCCTGTCTCCTCTCTCCTGTGTCCTCTCTCCTGTCTCCTCTCTCCTGTCTCCTATCTTCTGTCTCCTTTCTCCTCCTCTCTTCTGTCTCCTCTCTCCTGTATCCTGTCTCCTCTCTCCCGTTTCCTGTATCCTCTCTCCTGTCTCCTCTCTCCTGTCTCCTATCTTCTGTCTACTTTCTCCTCCTCTCTTCTGTCTCCTCTCTCCTGTATCCTGTCTCCTCTCTCCTGTCTCCTGTCTCCTGTCTCCTGTCTCCTCTCTCCTGTCTCCTGTCTCCTGTCTCCTGTCTCCTGTCTCCTGTCTCCTCTCTCCTGTTTCCTGTCTCCTTTCTCCTCCTCTCTTCTGTCTCCGCTCTCCTGTATCCTGTCTCCTCTCTCCTGTCTCCTGTCTCCTGTCTCCTCTCTCCTGTCTCCTGTCTCCTGTCTCCTGTCTCCTCTCTCCTGTCTCCTCTCTCCTGTCTCCTCTCCTCTCTCCTGTCTCCTCTCTCCTGTCTCCTCTCTCCTGTCTCCTGTCTCCTCTCTCCTGTCTCTATCATCTTTGGTTCTGGTGAGGTGAACGTGAGATGTTTCCATAGAGACATGTTTGACAGACTCTACAGACACGCTCAGCCTGCTGATAGGACTGTGATGAGCGATGAGATAGCACTCCCAGAGCATGTTCACTGATAAGCATCTTGTTCAACAGAATGGAAAATATGTATCAATATTGCGTTATGCTGTGTTATACAGATTACCTCCTCACTAAGACGTCCACATTATGATGGCGTTTTAGGAGTTTCAGCATTGGCTGGCAGGGATAAGTGATTGAAAAACACAGGATTATGTCAAATCAATCTGGCGGAGGAGATATTATGTTCAGGAGATATTATATTCAGACTGACACAACCGTTCAAAAGTTTAGGGTCACTTAGAAATGTCCTTGTTTTCCATGAAAACAGACATGAAATGAGTTGCAGAATGAATAGGAAATATACGTTGTTATACAATTTAGAACCTTGTCAACAAAGCAAAGTTTGAAGGACACAATTATTATTTCAATTAAAAATCATTGCGTCCTTCAAACTTTGCTTTTGTCAAAGAATCCTCCATTTGCAGCAATTACAGCCTTGCAGACCTTTGGCATTCTAGTTTTCAATTTGTTGAGGTAATCTGGAGAGATTTCACCACATGCTTCCTGAAGCACCTCCCATAAATTGGATTGGCTTGATGGGCACTTCTTATGTACCATACGGTCAAGCTGCTCCCACAACAGCTCAATAGGGTTGAGATCCGGTGACTGTGCTGGCCACTCCATTATAGACAGAATACCAGCTGACTGCTTCTTCCCTAAATAGTTCTTGCATAGTTTGGAGCTGTGTTTTGGGTCATTGTCCTGTTGTAGGAGGAAATTGGCTCCAATGAAGTGCCGTCCACAGGGTAAGGCATGGAGTTGCAAAATGGAGTGATAACATTCCTTCTTCAAGATCCCTTTTACCCTGTACAAATCTCCCACTTTACCACCACCAAAGCACCCCCAGACCATCACATTGCCTCCAGCATATTAAAATGTTTTCTGCATCTCACGAATGTTCTTCTTTGTGATCCGAACACCTCCAACTTATATTCGTCTGTCCATAACACTTTTTTTTTCCAATTTTCCTCTGTCCAGTGTCTGTGTTATTTTGCCCATCTTAATATTTTATTTTTATTGGCCAGTCTGAGATATGGCTTTTTCTTTGCAACTCTGCCTAGAAGGCCAGCATCCCGGAGTCGCCTCTTCACTGTTGACGTTGAGACTGGTGTTTTGCGGGTACTATTTAATGAAGCTGCCAGTTGAGGACTTGTGAGGCGTCTGTTTCTCAAACTAGACACTCTAATGTACTTGTTCTCTTGCTCAATTGTGCACCGGGGCCTCCCACTCCTCTTTCTATTCAGGTTAGAGACAGTTTGCGCTGTTCTGTGAAGGGAGTAGTACACAGCGTTGTACGAGATCTTCAGTTTCTTGGCAATTTCTTGCATGGAATAGCCTTCATTTCTCAGAACAAAAATAGACTGACGGGTTTCAGAAGAAAATTATTTATTTCTGGCCATTTTGAGCCTGTAGTTGAACCCACAAATGCTGATGCTCCAGATACACAACTAGTCTAAAGAAGGCCAGTTTTATTGCTTCTTTAATCAGGACAACAGTTTTCAGCTGTGTTAACATAATTGCAAAAGGGTTTTCTAATGATCAATTAGCCTTTTAAAATGATAAACTTGGATTAGCTAACACAACGTGCCATTGGAACACAGGAGGGATGGTTGCTGATAATGGGCCTCTGTACGCCTATGTAGATATTCCATTAAAAATAAGCCGTTTCCAGCTACAATAGTCATTTACAACATTAACAATGTCTACACTGTATTTCTGATCAATTTGATGTTATTTTAATGGACAAAAAAATCTGCTTTTCTTTCAAAAACAAGGACGTTTCTAAGTGACCCCAGACTGTTGAATGGTAGTGTAGGTGGAAAGGCCTATAGAACATAATAGAATGTTGATTCATGATGACATTGTTGCTGCTGCTGATGATGAGGTTGATGACGAAGAAGACAATGACCACGACGATGATAATGAAACCAGGAGTTTCTCCTAGTTAACTGTATTGTCTTAGGCAGTTTGTTGCACTCGTTTGAGCAACACATTCCTCTTCTTATTGGCTGATTGATTCGAGCTCTGTAACACTCTGTGATTGGCAGACACTCTCAGGTGAGGCAGCGGACCTATCGGAGCAGGCAGAGCCTGAACAGCCCGAGTACCGGAGGAACAGAGATGGACCTGCTGGTTATGAGGGAGAGACCCAGGAGAGGCATCAGGAACAGCGGCTACGACGTGAGTCTCACTCCCCTTACCCTGGTCCTGACCCTGGTCCTGACCCACTGGCCCTATCTGAACTGGATGGGTTTAATCAGGTGTTCTGTGTTTCAGAAGCAGACTGGGGTTCAAACACTATTTAAAATATTTCCGTTACTTTGAGCATTTGCTCTAGCATGATGGGTTTGGAGTGGCAGATGGGAGGGGTTTGGAATGGCAGATCGGTAAGGTAAGGAATTGCAGAAGGGGGGGGGTTGGAGTGGCAGATGGGCGGGGTTGGAATGGCAGATGGGTGGGGTTTGGAGTGGCAGATGGGTGGGGTTTGGAGTGGCAGATGGGTGGGGTTTGGAGTGGCAGATGGGTGGGGTTTGGAGTGGCAGATGGGTGAGGTTTGGAGTGGCAGATGGGTGGGGTTTGGAGTGGCAGATGGGTGGGGTTTGGAGTGGCAGATGGGTGGGGTTTGGAGTGGCAGATGGGTGGGGTTTGGAGTGGCAGATGGGTGGGGTTTGGAGTGGCAGATGGGTGGGGTTTGGAGTGGCAGATGGGTGGGGTTTGGAGTGGCAGATGTGTGGGGTTTGGAGTGGCAGATGGGTGGGGTTTGGAGTGGCAGATGTGTGGGGTTTGGAGTGGCAGATGGGTGGGGTTTGGAGTGGCAGATGGGTGGGGTTTGGAGTGGCAGATGTGTGGGGTTTGGAGTGGCAGATGGGTGGGGTTTGGAGTGGCAGATGGGTGGGGTTTGGAGTGGCAGATGGGTGAGGTTTGGAGTGGCAGATGGGTGGGGTTTGGAGTGGCAGATGGGTGAGGTTTGGAGTGGCAGATGGGTGGGGTTTGGAGTGGCAGATGGGTGGGGTTTGGAGTGGCAGATGGGTGAGGTTTGGAGTGGCAGATGGGTGAGGTTTGGAGTGGCAGATGGGTGGGGTTTGGAGTGGCAGATGGGTGAGGTTTGGAGTGGCAGATGGGTGAGGTTTGGAGTGGCAGATGGGTGGGGTTTGGAGTGGCAGATGGGTGAGGTTTGGAGTGGCAGATGGGTGGGGTTTGGAGTGGCAGATGGGTGAGGTTTGGAGTGGCAGATGTGTGGGCTTTGCAACAATGTTATTGATTCCATTGTGCCAGCCAGCTTAAGTATTTGAAATTATTTCAAATAGTATTTGAACCCAGGACTGTGGCAGATACAGCGTCGTGAAAAGTATTAAACGAGCAGTTCATGCTTGTAAACACACAAATGTCGCTGAGAAAAAGCAGTCCTGCATGCAAGTATGTTTTTTTTGTTAATTGTAAACTCAGGTTCCCTTTATCTAACATTCGTTTTTTGCTGAAGATCTGACAACATTCAGTATCAAAAATATGCAAAAATAGAGAAAATTTAAAAGGGGGCAAATACTTTTTCACGACACTGTAGCTTACATGTCCACAGTCGTTAAAACCATTCATTTTAGAGTTGATTTACTATCCAGAAATAGCTAACATCCCCAGGTGACTGGACACAACAGCTTCCTGTTGCAAACAAACAAACACATATACCTACACGCTCCTAATGTTTTGTATGGTGCTGAGGCAAAAATAAACACAAATACATATACCTACACGCTCCAAATGTTTTGTATGGTGCTGAGGCATAAATAAACACAAACACATTTATTGCTTGCTGCAAAAAGTGTTGACTTGGAATGATTCCGACTAGTGCATGTTTCACAACAGACACATCACTGGGTAGTGAACTGTCTGTTTGTAGTACCTCTGGCAGGGTACTGTCGCATTCAAGGCAGTTGTCTTAAGGTGTAGAGGTGAGTTCCATTCAACATCACAACATATTGCAATCCTGAATGCACCCCTAATAGAGCTCTCCAGGGGTCATGACCTCACAAAGTCTCAGATAGGAACTGGACTGCCCACATAGGTGTGGTTGAAGTTAAGCACACCAGACTGCAGTGAAGGAGTTGCTTAATGGTTGATAGTGGTAGATTCATAAGGTGTTCTTTATAGTTTTGGTTTATGATACATTTCAAACATGTTGCCCTCTCCTCTCCTCTCCTCTCCTCTCCTCTCCTCTCCTCTCCTCTCCTCTCCTCTCCTCTCCTGTGGTGTGATACTGTTGCTGCATAGATGATGCTAGACAGATGCAGTTAGAATATCAAGAGGCTAAAGAGCAGCTCCCTGAAGTCATGTTTCAGACCACTACTTAACAAACACCACAATTATCTCCATTAACACTGTTAATATCTTACAACCTTTAACCTTTCATTTACAAACAAAGAGAACGAGGTAGTTTTACAGTAAACTCCTACTTTACAAACAGAACAGCATAGTGTCTTTCTCTCCTTTAATTTATCTAATCATCTCAGACATTGGTTTTAACAATAACCACATATTACAGCTAATAGAATATGTATCACATTTACCACAGACAGTAACAACTCTATGAGTCTATTGTCAATATCCTCTACATAGAGAAACATAATTTCCTCCCAAGCAACCGGTCTTCATACTCTTCCTCCACGTCCTCCCTCCACTCTTCTGCCTCGTCTTCCTCCACCTCCTCCCTCCACTGTTCTGCCTCCTGTCTTCCTCCACCTCCTCCCTCCACTGTTCTGCCTCCTGTCTTCCTCCACCTCCTCCCTCCACTGTTCTGCCTCCTGTCTTCCTCCACCTCCTCCCTCCACTGTTCTGCCCCCTGTCTTCCTCCACCTCCTCCCTCCACTGTTCTGCCTCCTGTCTTCCTCCACCTCCTCCCTCCACTGTTCTGCCTCCTGTCTTCCTCCACCTCCTCCCTCCACTGTTCTGCCTCCTGTCTTCCTCCACCTCCTCCCTCCACTGTTCTGCTCCCTGTCTTCCTCCACCTCCTCCCTCCACTGTTCTGCCTTCTGTCTTCCTCCACCTCCTCCCTCCACTGTTCTGCTCCCTGTCTTCCTCCACCTCCTCCCTCCACTGTTCTGCCCCCTGTCTTCCTCCACCTCCTCCCTCCACTGTTCTGCCTCCTGTCTTCCTCCACCTCCTCCCTCCACTGTTCTGCCCCCTGTCCTCCTCCACCTCCTCCCTCCACTGTTCTGCTCCCTGTCTTCCTCCACCTCCTCCCTCCACTGTTCTGCCTCCTGTCTTCCTCCACCTCCTCCCTCCACTCTTCTGCCCCGTCTTCCTCCACCTCCTCCCTCCACTGTTCTGCCCCCTGTCTCCCTCCACCTCCTCCCTCCACTGTTCTGCCTCCCTGTCTTCCTCCACCTCCTCCCTCCACTATTCTGCCTCCTGTCTTCCTCCACCTCCTCCCTCCACTATTCTGCCTCCTGTCTTCCTCCACCTCCTCCCTCCACTGTTCTGCCTCCTGTCTTCCTCCACCTCCTCCCTCCACTGTTCTGCCTCCTGTCTTCCTCCACCTCCTCCCTCCACTGTTCTGCCTCCTGTCTTCCTCCACCTCCTCCCTCCACTGTTCTGCCTCCTGTCTTCCTCCACCTCCTCCCTCCACTGTTCTGCCCCCTGTCTTCCTCCACCTCCTCCCTCCACTGTTCTGCCCCTTCTCTACCTCCCGTGGGAGTGAAACATAGCCTCCCTGCAGTAACCGTAACAACCGTGTCAGCCTGCAAAAAATACGGTGCTAGCGTGGTTGGTCAGCTCCTTGCAGAAGGACTGGCTCTATTGATTACAGTGGGAACGCTTGGGTCTGCGGGCCATACCACTGTGGATCCACGTCTCCGCCTGTCCGTGTTGCGAGGGAACTGATTTATGAGGCGGCTGCGCCAGGTCTCCTGTGGCTGCTCCCTTCCACTCGCACAGGAAGTAGGGCACCCTCAGATCCAACTCATTTATCACCCTGAGAGAGAGTGGGATGGAGGAAGAGAGAGGCTGGAGGGAGAAAGCAAGGAGGGAGGGGTGGACATAGAAAGAGCAGAGCGAGCACAGAGCGTGGGTGAGAAAAGGGAGAGAGAGAGAGAGAGAGAGTGAGAGAGAGTGAGAGAGAGCGAGAGAGAGTGAGAGAGAAATATAACAGTAGGCTAACACACACAGACCTCCAGTAGTTTACCGCAGTGCTTAATTACTTCTACAGTGATTTGCCGGATTGTTTATCGCCACAATTAATCTACGGGGGGTGGGACAAGGAGAGGGAAGGAGGAGATGGAGAGATAAACAGAAACACAACTCACACTCCGTACAAAACTGTCCCGGTAGCACTCTACCCTGCAGAGACCAACCAGAGAGATAGCAGTTCCACTGGAGGAATACTGAACACCTATTCCTGTGATATATTACAGTACTACAGTGTACCATCAAGCAGCTCTAACTTAGTCAGCATCTTGTCAACAACAACGCACAGCCAGGATGAGTCACTAGTATAGCTTCCTGAATCGTTAAAGCCACTTGAACATTTCTCATCTGACCATCTCTGGTTGAGTCAGTGGCATTCCACCCAGCTAGCAGGGGACTGTTCATTTGCCGTTGTAGCACTGTGCTCGTAAATCATGAAATGGGGGTTTGCAATGCATTGTGGGATAATCCTTCAGTGCTGTAAAGAGAAAGTACTAGGCATGAGTGTCTTTGGGGTTGTGGTGTGTTTCTGTGTAAAGGACATGGCTCCCTAACACCAATTAAACCTGGGCAGCATCACCAGTTTGCAGGGTACTAATAAAGTGAATGGAGAGTTTTTGTTTGAGCCTCAGAGAGTACTAAAATTACTCTCTACTCTGATAGGTCTGGGAGACAATGACACTCTACTCTGATAGGTCTGGGAGATAATGACTCTCTACTCTGATAGGTCTGGGAGGCAATGACACTCTACTCTGATAGGTCGGGGAGATAATGACTCTACTCTGATAGGTCTGGGAGATAATGACTCTACTCTGATAGGTCTGGGAGATAATGACTCTCTACTCTGATAGGTCTGGGAGATAATGACTCTCTACTCTGATAGGTCTGGGAGATAATGACTCTACTCTGATAGGTCTGGGAGATAATGACACTGATAGGTCTGAACTGTATTAGCTCTACTAGTACTAATTGGAAAGGAAGTGTGAACAGTGTATCAGTGGAGGTTTCTGAGGGAGGATGGCTCATAATAATGGCTGGAACGGCGCCAATGGAGCCATGTGTTTCATGTGTTTGATACCATTCCACTGATTCTGCTCCAGTCATTACCACAAGCCCGTCCTCCCCAATTAAGGTGCCACCAACCTCCTGGGCAGTGTGTGAGTGTGTAACCAATTCCCCTCTTTTTCTCTGTGTTTCAGACTGAACCGGAGCTGATTGAGGAGACCAACGTGGATCGTCTGATTGGCCCGCGGGGAGGTTATGTCTGCCCCAGAGGGGTCAAAGGTCACTCAGAGACCTCCACGTTGAGCTCCCAGCCGTCCATCGACGAGGTACGCCAGCAGATGCACCTGCTCTTGGAGGAGGCCTTCAGCCTGGCCTCAGGGGGACACTCCTCCACAGCCGGACGCCACCACCACTCCCATCATCCCCACCCCCACCACGGTTATCACCACGGCCACTACAGCCCCGGACCTCCACCCCTGCCCTACTCTGACGTGGTGACCAGTGCCCCGGGAACCATGAGCCGTGGCCGGGGAGGAGGGCTGCAGTGGGTGCCGGCGTACGGAGCAGAGATGTATCAGTGCAGCCTCCCCAGACCGGTGAGTGGGTGGAAGGATAACACCTCTGGGAAGGGTTATGTTAGGTCAAAATGTACTACTGTACTGGTTGTAGTTGACTAAACCTTAACAAGTAGACACTTTCTCCTATCAGAAAACATCAACCCACAGTATATTATTAATGTGTGTGTTGACTTGTGTTCTTCCAGGCCTTTAGGTTCACCCAGCTTCCTGACATGGTTATGACCTCTCCTCCACCCCCTATTCCCCCTCGCACCGGCCCCCCTCCTGGGACCTCTCTAAGACGGTACGGCCAGGACACACACACACACACACACACACACACACACACACACACACACACACACACACACACACACACACACACACACACACACACACACACACACACACACACACACACACACACACACACACACACACACACACACACAGCCCCATGACACTATTCTCACCTTTCCTCAAATGAATCAAAGCCGCAATACCGCACTCTCACCCCACAATGAATCACTAAACTCCCCAACATTCACATGGTAATATTCACCAGGTAAATGCAGTGGCCAGACTGATCTCAGTCGTGTATACTGCACATTTGAAAGCAGAATCAGTGCAGAGGAAGATGACATGAATAGCAATGAGAATCCAGTGTTACTGTGGGTGTTATATGGAGCACCAGTGTCCTCCTGTGGTGAAGAATATGTGTTGCATGTGAATGTGATTTTGCGATGTGAGCGTTATCTCTCTCTCTGACTCAGCTCATCGCCTGACCTGAGGTCCAAGGCCAGGATCTCAGAGTCTGGGACCAACATGACGGACATGCAGACCCAGCATAATGACAGCAGCACCCCCTATGTCTCTCTCTCCAGAGCAGCACTCCCTTCAGTCCCCCTCTCCAGAGCAGCACTCCCTTCAGTCCCCCTCTCCAGAGCAGCACTCCCTTCAGTCCCCCTCTCCAGAGCAGCACTCCCCTCAGTCCCCCTCTCCAGAGCAGCACTCTCTTCAGTCCCCCTCTCCAGAGCAGCACTCCCTTCAGTCCCCCTCTCCAGAGCAGCACTCCCTTCAGTCCCCCTCTCCAGAGCAGCACTCCCTTCAGTCCCCCTCTCCAGAGCAGCACTCCCTTCAGTCCCCCTCTCCAGAGCAGCACTCCCCTCAGTCACAGCAGAACAGCCGGTGTCCACCTACTCAGGTCAGAACCTTTGTCTGTTTAAAAAAAAATGTTATTATCCTTGTGGGGGTCTAGGTTAGGAGTTTGGGTTAGGAGTTTGGGTTAGGAGTTTGGGTAAGGAGTTTGGGTTAGGAGTTTGGGTTAGGAGTTTGGGTAAGGAGTTTGGGTTAGGAGTTTGGGTTAGGAGTTTGGGTAAGGAGTTTGGGTTAGGAGTTTGGGTTAGGAGTTTGGGTTAGGAGTTTGGGTAAGGAGTTTGGGTTAGGAGTTTGGGTAAGGAGTTTGGGTTAGGAGTTTGGGTTAGGAGTTTGGGTAAGGAGTTTGGGTAAGGAGTTTGGGTTAGGAGTTTGGGTTAGGAGTTTGGGTAAGGAGTTTGGGTAAGGAGTTTGGGTAAGGAGTTTGGGTAAGGAGTTAGGTTAGGAGTTAGGGTTTGGGTTAGGATTTAGGTTTAGGTTTAGGTTAACTTTGTTGTTTGTCACAATTGTAGAACAACTTCATTCTTCTTCTAGTAATGGCAGTTGTTATTGTAGTATTTCCCCTGCATAACGACCTCCTAACCCTCCCACAGGAAACCCCATCACAGCGGTGTACGCCATCCCAGCCTCGCGGTCGGGTTACTCTGAGTACTTTGCCTCCACGCCCCCGTCCTCCTACCACAGCCCATCCTGGATGTCCTACCCCCCCGAGCCTGAGGACGTGCCCCCCCAGTGGGCTGACTCTGTAAGAACCCCCCCTACTCTCCACACTTACCGCGTAGGTAGAAGTAGCTACCCACTGTAAGAATAGGTCAAAGATTAATACACAACGCAGAGACAGAGGATGAGAGGTCAAAAGGACGAGAAGTCAATAGAGTAATAATGATGAAGGGAAATAGTGTTTTTTCTGTTATCGGGAATTATTGCTCAATGGGTCAGAGACATGGGAGGAATATGTCTTCTGAAATAGGATACTTGTTATTTGGCCATTGGCTAGTTTTATTGCAAGGAATTCTAATTGGTCAACCACAGGCTAGGGCTGGGTTATAAAACTACACATTGCTGTCCCTTTGTCCCTTTGTTCTGGCGAGAGAACCACTGGAGAGAATCACTGACAGAGCATCACTGAGGACAGGGGAGAATGACCATCTACCTCTCAGCATAACATCTATGATTTGTCCTCTTTGAATAAACCTATTTTCCTCCCCCTGATTTGCTTTGGGGTTTGTGTTATTGAAGAGTAACATAAATTGCTAACACCACTGATCCTGGATCAGACACGTTACCTTATGGTAAAGTTAGGATGGGGGTGGAATATTCTGATCCTAAATCTGTGCATAAGGGTATGTTCTACCTCGAGCCACAACCACACCACACACAAGGGAAAGCCCTATCCTGCCCCAGGTCTTAGAGTTGTTATGTAAACTAATGGAAAGATAAGTTACAGAGCTCAATGTGTTTTCCTGGATGTTTGTAAGACACCAAAATGTGACTCATCAGTGAATATGAAGACATTTTCATGACAGCCTCTGCAGAGAGCCTTATCAGGGATTGACAGTGAGCTCATTCCTCATCTACCACTAAGCAAAATGTGGTTCCTAATTTTCTATTATACAATACTCTCTCTGTCTCTGTCTGTCTGTTAAACATGAAATGGGTTCCATGTCCCCATCTGTCACTGTTATTGACCATGTGACCTCCCCTTTCCTCACTGGCCTTTCCTCTTCTGTATGGAATGTTCTTTTTATCCCTGTTTGTCTGCCTGTTTCAACCAGATGCCTTCACGCAGTGTCTTTTTGCAGAACCAGTGTCATTTAGAAACCATTTGCTGAACTGAATGTGTGACTGGCGTTGAGTGGACACAGCAGAATACCAGGGTAGTTGAGCACATTTCCTAAATGAACACCTCTTCTCTTTTTTCTTTTGGGTCTTTCTTTGATTAGTTTTGTGTAGAGTCAGACAGTCATGCACATCTCATGTCCACATTCTAAAGTAACCCATAAGTGGAGTTCAAATGCTTGGTTTGAATCGAAAGTCCATTTTTAAAAGTCACAGATATTTGAATATTTTAATTTATTTTATCGTGTGAGTTTCGTCCAAGTGTACTTGTGTATATTTTCCCTTGTTTTCAGCCATTTGAATATATGTGTAATACATGTGGAAGAGAGACAATGTTCACCCAGCAAACTGATCCAATAAGGATAATACCTTTTGAATTTGAAAAACAACAAAAAACAAAGCATCAGCTGTATTTCCTATCATGTTGGTGGGTATCAAACCCTGTGTGGTTGTTTTGGTGACGCCTGGTCTACCCTCTCTTCCAGGTGGCTCTCCCAGGGTACGTGGAGGCCTTCCCTCATCCCCGCTACCCTCAAGGCAGCTCCCCCAGACTCCCCCTACACTACGGCCAGGCCATGGAGCCACCCCCCACCCCGACCACCGCCGCGTCCCAGCAGAGCCTGCCCGATGCGGGGGAGCCCAGAGACAGAGTCACACTCAGCAGTCTCTCCACATCCGCCCTGGTCCAGGCCATCCGCCAGGAGGTGGCAAAGCTGGCCAAGAAGCAGACAGACATGTTTGAGTTCCAGGTGTAATCCCTCCCTCTATTGGCCGGGAGGTGGAATTGCAGCACTCTCTTTTCTGAACATGCTGTAACACTAGAGACTAAACAAACTCTCAAACTCAACTTTTTTGACATTTGTATATTAAGACTGATAAAAGCCTCTTTCTTTCTATTTCTCTCTCTCCCCCACCTCTCTCATTGTGGGAAAATCCCACGTTGCTCTGATGTGTTTGATCACCATGCTGTTATTTTGGAGTTACTGAAGAGTGAAAGTGTTCTATCTCAAACTGTCAGTCATCTCTTCTTAACGATGTCTCTATAGTTACATTACATCACCTGTTCCTTTACATTGTACATATGTCATCCCCACATCTAAAGAGCTGTAATAATGAAGGATGAGTGTTTCTCAAGCCAGGACAGTAACCTTAGCAACCCACAGAGGAGTATGTCACGACATCAATAGAACAATTGATGAGGCAGAGAGAGTCGTCACATGTTCATGCACAAAGGTCCAACCACTTCAGAACATCAGAATGAAGTGATAACGAGCCAAGGGTTTTTGGAGGATATATTGGCACGGTTGTTGTTAGGCCTGAGACGAAGTCGAGGGCAGGCAGACCGTGGCACTATATCCTCCAAACACCGGCTTCGAGGGCATCACTTTTATACAATGTGTTACCAACATATTCAAATAATGATTGACATATTTTCATTAAAAAACTGTATTTTGATTAATTTATTCATACTATTACATCCTTCCACAAGATATAGTCCCGACACACATCTAGCCGGCTTGTCGTTCGTTCTATCGGTTCGGTTGCTACAGTAGAGACGCGACACACAGTCCTTCAGTCTTTTTGTTCTGTATTTATGGATGCGACCCAGTCATTTGTTCTAAATGTTCCGTTTCCATACTGGTTGGCAACGTTCTTCTCCCTTTCTTTCTAGTTAGCCAACTAAGGCTAACTTACAGCTAGAATAACAGCAATTTAGTTGCATTTGCATTTGTTTTAGCTGTTTTCTAGAGATATTTATTTGGATAAATTAAATCCATAACAATGAGCTAATGAGGCTCGATTTTTCCTGGCAGACAAAATGTGCTCACTTGTCAGGACAGTGTTGTTCAGAGAGGCTAACCAACAACACAGCAACACAATCACTTCAAACTGAAGCTGGAAACACTGCAAACTAGCTGCACTTCGTTTCATTTGACCTTTTTTCAATTTACATTTCTTTGTATATATCCATAAAAATAATACCAGATGATTCATCATTTTGACTTGTTGAGAAACGCTGCCTGTCTGTCTTGTCCCGACTCCCGACTTGTTCATTACTATGGGACAGCTGGAGATTGAATTTGAATATTGAAACAATGTTGCAAATGTCAGAAAGTCAGACAACAAGTTTATACAAATCTCAGCTGTTGAAAACTAAATGTTAGTCTAAAAGAAATGTGAGATAATGTCTAGATGCTTTTTATAGTGGAGATTAAGTTTATAAATTGCTTGGCTGGGATGATGAGACAGTGGATTGCGCAGTCATATGGAACAGAGTAAATAGGCATTTTAACATCATAGATTTAGCCGGTGGTAACTTGTGGAATAGACACCGGCTGGAATGCGGTTTTAACCAATCAGCATTCAGGATTAGACCCACCCGTTGTATAATGTGTATATATAAGCATGTAGAGGGATGCCATGTATCTTAGCTCTTTTTATAGAACAAGTCCATTTCAACTAAAAGACAGACTTATGTTTTGTTGTCGTCTCCAATGGCCCTGAGTATTCCATCCACTGACTGAGAGGTGATTTACCTTGTTGTCGTCTCCAATGGCCCTGAGTATTCCATCCACTGACTGAGAGGTGATTTACCTTGTTGTCGTCTCCAATGGCCCTGAGTATTCCATCCACTGACTGAGAGGTGATTTACCTTGTTGTCGTCTCCAATGGCCCTGAGTATTCCATCCACTGACTGAGAGGTGATTTACCTTGTTGTCGTCTCCAATGGCCCTGAGTATTCCATCCACTGACTGAGAGGTGATTTACCTTGTTGTCGTCTCCAATGGCCCTGAGTATTCCATCCACTGACTGAGAGGTGATTTACCTTGTTGTCGTCTCCAATGGCCCTGAGTTCCATCCACTGACTGAGAGGTGATTTACCTTGTTGTCGTCTCCAATGGTCCTGAGTATTCCATCCACTGACTGAGAGGTGATTTACCTTGTTGTCGTCTCCAATGGCCCTGAGTATTCCATCCACTGACTGAGAGGTGATTTACCTTGTTGTCGTCTCCAATGGCCCTGAGTATTCCATCCACTGACTGAGAGGTGATTTACCTTGTTGTCGTCTCCAATGGCCCTGAGTATTCCATCCACTGACTGAGAGGTGATTTACCTTGTTGTCGTCTCCAATGGCCCTGAGTATTCCATCCACTGACTGAGAGGTGATTTACCTTGTTGTCGTCTCCAATGGCCCTGAGTTCCATCCACTGACTGAGAGGTGATTTACCTTGTTGTCGTCTCCAATGGCCCTGAGTTCCATCCACTGACTGAGAGGTGATTTACCTTGTTGTCGTCTCCAATGGCCCTGAGTTCCATCCACTGACTGAGAGGTGATTTACCTTGTTGTCGTCTCCAATGGCCCTGAGTATTCCATCCACTGACTGAGAGGTGATTTACCTTGTTGTCGTCTCCAATGGTCCTGAGTATTCCATCCACTGACTGAGAGGTGATTTACCTTGTTGTCGTCTCCAATGGTCCTGAGTTCCATCCACTGACTGAGAGGTGATTTACCTTGTTGTCGTCTCCAATGGCCCTGAGTATTCCATCCACTGACTGAGAGGTGATTTACCTTGTTGTCGTCTCCAATGGCCCTGAGTATTCCATCCACTGACTGAGAGGTGATTTACCTTGTTGTCGTCTCCAATGGCCCTGAGTTTCCATCCACTGACTGAGAGGTGATTTACCTTGTTGTCGTCTCCAATGGCCCTGAGTTCCATCCACTGACTGAGAGGTGATTTACCTTGTTGTCGTCTCCAATGGCCCTGAGTTCCATCCACTGACTGAGAGGTGATTTACCTTGTTGTCGTCTCCAATGGCCCTGAGTATTCCATCCACTGACTGAGAGGTGATTTACCTTGTTGTCGTCTCCAATGGCCCTGAGTATTCCATCCACTGACTGAGAGGTGATTTACCTTGTTGTCGTCTCCAATGGCCCTGAGTATTCCATCCACTGACTGAGAGGTGATTTACCTTGTTGTCGTCTCCAATGGCCTGAGCCATCCACTGATGAGAGGTGATTTACCTTGTTGTCGTCTCCAATGGCCCTGAGTTCCATCCACTGACTGAGAGGTGATTTACCTTGTTGTCGTCTCCAATGGCCCTGAGTATTCCATCCACTGACTGAGAGGTGATTTACCTTGTTGTCGTCTCCAATGGCCCTGAGTTCCATCCACTGACTGAGAGGTGATTTACCTTGTTGTCGTCTCCAATGGCCCTGAGTATTCCATCCACTGACTGAGAGGTGATTTACCTTGTTGTCGTCTCCAATGGCCCTGAGTTCCATCCACTGACTGAGAGGTGATTTACCTTGTTGTCGTCTCCAATGGCCCTGAGTTCCATCCACTGACTGAGAGGTGATTTACCTTGTTGTCGTCTCCAGTGGCCCTGAGTTCCATCCACTGACTGAGAGGTGATTTACCTTGTTGTCGTCTCCAATGGTCCTGAGTTCCATCCACTGACTGAGAGGTGAGAGTATTCCATCCACTGACTGAGAGGTGATTTACCTTGTTGTCGTCTCCAATGGCCCTGAGTATTCCATCCACTGACTGAGAGGTGATTTACCTTGTTGTCGTCTCCAATGGCCCTGAGTATTCCATCCACTGACTGAGAGGTGATTTACCTTGTTGTCGTCTCCAATGGCCCTGAGTATTCCATCCACTGACTGAGAGGTGATTTACCTTGTTGTCGTCTCCAATGGCCCTGAGTATTCCATCCACTGACTGAGAGGTGATTTACCTTGTTGTCGTCTCCAATGGCCCTGAGTATTCCATCCACTGACTGAGAGGTGATTTACCTTGTTGTCGTCTCCAATGGCCCTGAGTATTCCATCCACTGACTGAGAGGTGATTTACCTTGTTGTCGTCTCCAATGGCCCTGAGTATTCCATCCACTGACTGAGAGGTGATTTACCTTGTTGTCGTCTCCAATGGCCCTGAGTATTCCATCCACTGACTGAGAGGTGATTTACCTTGTTGTCGTCTCCAATGGCCCTGAGTATTCCATCCACTGACTGAGAGGTGATTTACCTTGTTGTCGTCTCCAATGGCCCTGAGTTCCATCCACTGACTGAGAGGTGATTTACCTTGTTATGTTCTTCAATGATAATTGAGAACTGAGTCAGATTCCCCTTTCCTGTGCTCAGCCATGTCTTCTAAGTATCATTTCAAGCAGTTTGAAAACAACATGAGTGGTCTGTTTTGTAACATTGGACCACAAATTAGGCACAATTGAAGTCAGTAGATTTAATGAAGGGTGTTGATTTTCTCCAAAGAAAAATGGTACTGGTATTGTATATGAATGGATATGAATAGTGAGTTGAGATCTGACACCATGTTTGGAAGAAACACACTTTTCAGAACATATGTGCCTCATAAATTGTGATTATTGTGTCGACAAACACTTGAATCGTAAGGATGCCAACAACAATTTCACTTGTTTCTTGACGATGCCTCCAAACTGCCTTTCACAACGTGAACATGATCATAAATCCAGTACTGTAGCCCTTTTCTTGGACACGGTAAAGTTGGACTGGGTTTAACACAACTGTAAATGTAATGTATTTCTTAACAGAAAGGAGAGAGGACACTTTAAACGCTGACACAGTGTTCAGTTACATTTTTATTTTCTTTATAAATCATAAAGAAATCATAAAGAAATCATAAATTGGCCACAGAATCCACTCAGCAAATGTTACAGAAAGTATGTATTGTAATGATTCTACATAACAGAGTGTCATATCTGTGTTCTACACAATACATTTCTACATTATGTAATGTTTTGTATTCTAGTAATGATCAGATGAGATAAAAACCAGACTGACTCTGACATTTTAGGACTGTAGATGTGCATCTCTGGTTTAATGAACAAAATCGCCAGGAGTGATTGTCACAAGGTCCTCTAGTAGGTATAATGATATGATACTGTTACGTATGGACAGTGGTGGACTGGGACACTGTTAACTACACATATATATATATATATATATTGGTTTGACCTTTGAAGACCAAGGTCCTCTGTCAGTAGTACATTCTTTGCATCATATTGTGAATGTTTATCCCAATGAGTTTGATCTCCTCCTTGATGATTGTACTGTAAATGTTTATTTTTAACGAGAACCAGCTCAAATACACTTTATCCTATAGGTATATGTCTGTTCTGTTAACTGTTGCTGGACAGGAAGGTGAGAAGGTTAGGGCAGCTCCCAGTCCTGGAGTTTGGTCCTCTACATGGAGTCTGGCTTTCATTCTCTCATTCCCAGTGAGTGAACACACCTTGTCTGAAGGTTGCTCCTATTCTGTATAGTATTCATACAGTGTCTCTTGGTATTCTAATGGGTGGACATGGCATGCATGAGTCTACACATGGAACCCAAGACTGAGATGAGCCTGGTTTGAGTATCTTTGATAAGAGGAACAAGTGACAGGGGGAAGAGTGTAATTGTGTTGGTCACAGTATACCAAAGGATGGGTGGAAGAGCATATCACCTCACACATCATAGGTGGTATTGCAACACAACAATAAACTGTTGAAATGAAGAGCTGTCCCAAAAATGTAACATATTTTCTCCTGTTTATCATGACGACACATTATTGCATTATTTCAGATGCAGGTTATAGTTTTTCACCCTGATTTCCTTTTTTTACTGACCCCCTGTACAGTAGACTATCTGTTTTCAGATGCACCCTGGGAGATTAGGTTTTCCATCCTGTCCAGTGTGTCTGAGTGTAAATAGGAGAGGAACATTCTCTCTTGCTGTAACTCCTAACCAGAACTGTTGCTTTTCTGTTTCCAGCATCTCTTTTGCTGATGGACTGACAACACTCATGGTTGTGAATGGATGGTTATGTTACCATGTAGCTACTGTATTGTACAATGAAACCCTTTCTGTCTGTTCTGTAGATGCTGACCAGTTTTGTGTTGAAATGAACACTTTTCACATTTGAATGCTGATACATCAGTCTGAAGAGAGAAACAGGATGCCAGATTATGCGATATGAATCTTTGCAGATTAACTCAATAAAAGGGATGACAGATTGGCTGTT